>NW_028176699.1:0-2500 GCF_949987555.1 Borostomias antarcticus
GAGGTGATAAGAGAGAGAGAGAGGGTGATAAAGAGAGAGAGAGAGAGAGAGAGAGAGAGAGAGAGAGAGATATATGAGGTGGGACATGATGCCTAGTTCCCAGGCAGCCGGGTCAACCCGTGTCTCTCCCGCCTGAGAGCGTCTCCTCCTCCTCCTCCTCCTCCTCCTCCTCCTCCTCCTCCTACCTGGGCTGCTCCACCCCGCCGGTCCTCCCCAGGGCGGCGTAGTGCAGCAGCTCCGTGATCTCCGTCAACGTGACCGGCTCCCGTAGCCGACGGAACGGGAGGGACAGCCTTGGAGACCTCCGGGGCTCCGGTACCGGGGCCGGTCGCTTCCCGTTCTTCTCCTCGGTTGGAGACGGATCCCTCTTCCGCTTGTGACAGCCTGGTTCCATCTTGGTCCACGAATTGTAAACAAAAGCAGATCTAGCCGAACCGGCCGCATGTACACAGCCCAGCTGGGGAAGCCTCTAACGCGCCATGCTGGTGATCGATGTTCTCGACCATCGTGACTCCGACCTGCGCATCACAGGTGGTGCAGCACGCCGGGCAGCCCAAAGAGGTAGAGCGCAGAGTCACGGAACGGAGTCCCGTTCAAAATGGTAGAGGCTAGTTCCCATACACGCAGAGACCGGCCAAACCCCAACCATATACCTAAACCTAACCCTAACCCATATACCTTAAACTAACCGTAACCGTAACCCTAAACCTAACCGTAAACCTAAACCTAACCTTAAACTTAACCCAAACCTTAACTTAACCCCAAACTTAACCCTAACCGGTCTCGGTGCGTATGGGAACTAGCCACTACCAATTCAAAACCGCCGCGAAGACGAGACGGTCTGCTTTGTTGGGAAGCTTTCTTCTGCAAACTGTAGTCTATCGTTATCTGATACTTTAGTTATTGATGTTCAAAATAAACTTATTAGGACAAAGTGTCGTCCCGTGCCGAAAGCGACATGTCGACAAAGAAATTGGCAAAGTAAGTAACAGTAGCTAGATCATTTGACTGCAAGCAGCATGGGTGTAGTGGTGACTAAAGAAGTGGGTCTACTGTGGGTCCATGGATAAAGAAGTGGTTCTACTGTGGGTCCATGGGTAAAGAAGTGGGTCTACTGTGGGTCCATGGGTAAAGAAGTGGGTCTACTGTGGGTCCATGGATAAAGAAGTGTGTCTACTGTGGGTCCATGGATAAAGAAGTGGGTCTACTGTGGTTCTACTGAGGGTCCATGGGTAAAGAAGTGGTTCTACTGTGGGTCCATGGATAAAGAAGTGGTTCTACTGTGGCTCCATGGGTAAAGAAGTGGTTCTACTGTGGGTCCATGGATAAAGAAGTGGTTCTACTGTGGGTCCATGGGTAAAGAAGTGGTTCTACTGTGGGTCCATGGATAAAGAAGTGGTTCTACTGTGGGTCCATGGATAAAGAAGTGGGTCTACTGTGGGTCCATGGGTAAAGAAGTGGGTCTACTGTGGGTCCATGGATAAAGAAGTGGGTCTACTGTGGGTCTATAGATAAAGAAGTGTGTCTACTGTGGGTCTATAGATAAAGAAGTGGTTCTACTGTGGGTCCATGGGTAAAGAAGTGGGTCTACTGTGGGTCCATGGGTAAAGAAGTGGGTCTACTGTGGGTCCATGGATAAAGAAGTGGGTCTACTGTGGGTCCATGGGTAAAGAAGTGGGTCTACTGTGGGTCCATGGATAAAGAAGTGGGTCTACTGTGGGTCCATGGATAAAGAAGTGGGTCTACTGTGGGTCCATGGGTAAAGAAGTGGTTCTACTGTGGGTCCATGGATAAAGAAGTGGTTCTACTGTGGGTCCATGGGTAAAGAAGTGGTTCTACTGTGGGTCCATGGGTAAAGAAGTGGTTCTACTGTGGGTCCATGGGTAAAGAAGTGGTTCTACTGTGGGTCCATGGATAAAGAAGTGGGTCTACTGTGGGTCCATGGGTAAAGAAGTGGGTCTACTGTGGGTCCATGGATAAAGAAGTGGGTATACTCACTCAGTATTTGTATACCCTCCACTACACCCACTTGCAAGCAGCTAACCTTATTTTTTATATTGTGTCACCTCTCAGAGAACTAGGGCTCTTGCGGAAACGCAGCCAGTCCTCAAGTGGCAGAAAGAAGACGCCGGTTTCAAGTAAGATCAGACTCCACTCTTGTGTCCAGTGAAAGGTGAAATGTCATGTCCAGTATTACAGCATTAATCTGACTCCCCTCTGATTCTCTAGACCAGATATTCTCCTACCTGATCGTCATTGACTTTGAGTCCACCTGCTGGCGTGAAAAGAACAACTATGGCCAAGAGATCAGTAAGTCAGACTTGTTCAGAGATATTTTGGGGTGCCCCGGTAGCTCACCGGGTAAGGCGCGCACCATATGAAGGCTAGTCCTTCGCGCGGCGGACCCGGGTTCGATTCCCAGCTCGGGTCCTATGCCGCATGTCCTCCCCTCTCTCTCCCACGTTTCCTGTCTCTCTCAACTGTCCTATCCCATTAAAGC
>NW_028176699.1:7500-12500 GCF_949987555.1 Borostomias antarcticus
GCTGAGCGAGTACGCGGACGAGATCTACGGCCCGGAGAATGTAGGCGCGCACACACACTCCAACACACACACACACACACTCCAACACACACACACACACACTCCAACACACGCACACACACTCTAACACACACACACACTCCAACACACACACACACACACTCCAACACACACACACACACACTCCAACACACACACACACACACTCCAACACACACACACTCCAACACTCCCACACACACACACACGCGCAGTAATACACGTTCCAGCTGTGTTTTTTAATAGGATTAGAAGTTAGTAGAATCGTTTATTGGGCTTCAGATCACTTCTGTCCCCTCTTCCCGTCTCTCTCTCTCTCTCTCTCTCTCTCCCTCCAACCCTCTCTCTCGTCTGTCCACTCCTCCTCCCCTCTCATCTCCTCTCCCTCTCCCTGTCTCCTTTCTTCCTTCTGCACTAGATCATGCTCTCAGTCACTTGTCTTAGAAAGGAGATGTACTTGTGAGTTCTGGCGAGCAGTAGTAGCCTACTTTGGCTTTTCCTACGTTAGATACAGTTATTGTTAGTTGCTCTGGACAAAAGCATCAGCTAAATGCCGGTGATGTAATGTCCTGTCTTCCCTCGCCCAGCTGCAGGGAGAGGAGAGCGGGAGCGAGGCGGGGGAGGAGGAGGAGGACGACGTGGAGGCGGCGCTGAGGAAGGAGGTGTCTCAGCTGAGGGCAGCGGCGGCGCCGCGGAAAGCCCAGCGCCGGTTCCAGGCGTTGGACAGCGGGGCCAACAACGTCATCTTCATCAGGACCACCAACCTGGGTGAGGAAGACGAGGAGGAGGAGGGTGGTGATGGTAGAGTGGGCGGCCGTGGTTCGGGAGGTAGAGCGGGTCGTCCGGTGATGGTAGGGTCGGCGGTTCGAATCCCGGCTTCTCCTGTCCACATGTCGAAGTGTCCTTGGGCAAAGACACTGAACCCCAAATCACTCCCAGTGAGCAGGCTAGGCTTGCATGGCAGCTGCCGCCATTAGTGTGTGAATGGGTGAATGAGAGGCCATTGTAAAGTGATTTGGACAAAAGCGCTGTATAAGTGACGTCTATTTACCAGTTAGTTACCAGTTGGTGGTGATAGTGGTTTTCAAATTATGTTGATCCTTTTCTCCCGTGTGTGTGTGTGTGTGTGTGTGTGTGTGTGTGTGTGTGTGTGTGTGTGTGTGTGTGCCTCCCCAGAGCCAGACAAGCTGGTGCACGACATCCTGTCTGACCTCCACGCCACCAAGAAGAAGAAGAGCCGAGTCATCCTGCGCATGCTGCCGGTGAGACGCTCTCCACTTCCTGCTCCACTTCCTGCTCGTCTTCTTCCGATCTTTTTATTCATTCATTCATTCATTTTTCTATTCCAAGTTCTGTTGTTTAAGTCGTGCTCATAAATCACCACAGTTCTTCCTCCATCTTGCCGGGTTTTTCCGGGATCACGGCGCTTGTAGATGTGACTAATGTGTCTAAATCGTGTGTGTGTGTGTGTGTCAGGTGAGCGGGACGTGCAGGGCGTTCCAGGAGGACATGGACCGTTACCTGACCACGTTCCTGGAGCCGTGGTTCAAGGCGCCGAGCCAGGGCTCCTACCAGATCGCCTTCAAGGCGCGCAACAGCAGCCACAACAAGAGAGACGACATCATCAAGGCGCTAGCAGGTACGCACAACAGCCTGGGCTATCACCCTGACCAGACTGAACCACAACCAGACCTGACCACAACCAGAACTGACCATAACCAGACCTGACAATAACCAGACCTAACCATAACCATAACTAACCATAACTATCACCCTAACCAGACCTAACCACAACTATCACCACACTCCTGAACCAACCGTGAACCTAACCCAGACTACAACCATAACCCTAACAACCCCCACCAGGTCTGGTAGGGAAGCTGAACCCCAAGAACAAGGTGGACCTGACCAACCCTGAGCTGACCATCATCCTGGAGGTCATCCGCTCGGTGTGCTGCGTCAGCGTGGTGCGCCACTACGCGCTCTTCAGGAAGTACAACCTGCAGGAGGTGGTCAAGGACGACGCCGCCAAACAGGAAGGAGTCGCCGCTGTCGCTCCCGCCCCCGCCGCCGGCAACCAGGAAGAGAAGCAGGAAGTGGTGAAAACGGAGGAGAAGGATGTAGAGGGGGGGAAGCGGGAGGAAGAGGGGGGGGAAGTTAAAAAGACTGAGGAGGAGGAAGATGGGGGGAGGCGGGATGGAGGAGAGGGGGATGAGAAAAAGGAGGAGGAGGAGGAGGAGGAGAAGTAGGTCATGTGATAGCACAACCAGACAGAGAGAGAGAGAGAGAGAGAGAGAGAGAGAGAGTGAATGAATGAGCGAGCGAATGAATGAATGAATGAGTTCAATCAATCAAATTAGTTAATGAATTGATGTGGAGCTGAATCACCAACCACTCTTAACAGTGCTGAACAGGTCCAGTCGGAACGGATCAGGCCGTGTGTGTGTGTGTGTGTGTGTGTGTGTGTGTGTGTGTGTGTGTGTGTGTGTGTGTGTGTGTGTGTGTGTGTGTGCGTGTGCGTGTGTGTGTGCGTGTGTGTGTCCTCTCTAACTACAAGCTGCATAACGACTTCATCCTTCGTCAGCCATTTTGATCCAACATGTCTCCTCTCCTCCTCACACTCACACACAGCTGGTTGTGATTTTTTTATTATTATTATTACTATTTTTTTTTAAGTAAGTAATTGTGTTGGATTTATTGAAACAATAGCCTATTTTTCATATTTGAGGAGACTTATCCATATGAGCTTATTTTCCTTATAGAATGAAATGTTTTCAAGTTGTGGTCTCTGTTCTAACCCAGTCTAGCCATCTAAACGGGGTCAAAGGTCGAACTCGATAACTTCAAAAAGCAGCTCCTCACAATTAAAGTTTGACTGTGTGTTTTAGTCGTGTCTTTTGTCCCGTTTGTTCGCCAGCCGACTGGTTTTAGGAGCGTTTTTATTTTCTCATGAACGCCTCACCACATGGTGGCGCTGTTGGTGTTGGACCTTGTCTATGTTATATTAGCCAGGTAGCTTTTGCTTTGGTCGGTGGTGGATAACGCTGATGGAGACGGCTTTAGACAGGGTGCAAGGTGAAGACGAAATGAGCCGTGCAAAATACAATACACAAAATGGAGTGCGATTATAGATAGTGTGTGTAGAGTGTGTGTGCAGAATGTGTGTGATGTGCAGATGTATCATGGCCGTGCTTTTACACTCCATCCCTCCACGTTTGTCCTGGAGTAAAGGGACATTCCACCATTAATCCCAGCCTACCATAAGACCTCAGAGCACACGTAAGACAAATTGAATAGAATGTATTTAAATGTGTAGTAGTAATAAAAGCCTTGAAATAGTACCACATGTCCCTCATACCAGACTGTATCCAGCTGTGATGGAAGCTGAACAGCTTCCGCCGTGGAGAGCGACAGCAGGGGCGAGTTCAGTCTGAAAACGCTGCACCATTTTGCTTCGGTTTTGAACAGCGTGTTTCCTTGAAAACGCGGTGCAACGTGGGCAGGTGGGCTTTCTCTCGTTTGGTGGGCGTGTCCCGAGGTGTTACCCAATCAGCAGACTGATAAATAAATCCCGCCCGCTATCTTCTCAGCTGCCAATCGGTGCAACGCTTGCTCAACACACAGGGTTTTCAGCGCACCACCGTTTCATCAATCAACGTTTTGCAATATTTTAGTCAGGGCTGAACTCGCCCCGGAACAGGGGAGGTGAAGGCTGGATGGAGAGGGGGGGGAGGGGCTTCTCTAATGAGCGCGGGCGGACTGAATGACTTGACTGACACGCGGACGGTCAGTGGCGGATGTGTAACCCAGCAACGCGCGCGCACGCAACAAAGGAGGCTGAGGACCGATAAGTGGACGACATGAACTGAGAACCAATTTGTGGGTTGCTCTCTCTCTCTCCTCCTCTCTCTCTCTCTCTCCTCCTCTCTCTCTCTCTCCTCCTCTCTCTCTCTCCTCCTTTCTCTCTCTCTCCTCCTTTCTCTCTCCTCCTCTCTCTCTCTCTCCCTCCCCCTCTCTCTCCTCCTCTCTCTCTCTCTCTCTCCTCCTCTCTCTCTCTCTCTCTCTCCATCCCCCTCTCTCTCCCTCCCCCCTCTCTCTTCTCTCTCTGTCTCTCCCCCCTCTTTTCTCTCTCTCCCTCCCTCTCTCTCCTTCTCTTTTCTCTCTCTCCCTCCCTCTCTCTCTCCTTCTCTTTTCTCTCTCCCTCCCTCTCTCTCTCTCTCCCTCCCCCCTCTCTTCTCTCTCTCTGTCTCTCTCCCCCTCTCTTTTCTCTCTATATCTCTCTTTCACACACCAACACTCTCTCTCACACACACACACACACACACGATTTACACATTCCCTCAAAATGTCAGTTTCTTTCCCCGCAGCCTAATTACCGAGGCTGGGCCCGGCTCCCGTGACCTGCCGATCGTTAGTCGTGATTCCCGGTAAATCTCCTCTCCCGGTTTCTCCTGAGCCCTCGTTGGAATTGAACCGCCAGTCCGCTTCTCGAGCTGAGGTGAGCGTCTCCGACCGCTGATTTGTCGAAACTGGAGTTCGAATATCATTAAACCTGCGCCAATTAGAGGAATGACACATTTATAAAAGCACTAATCATCCGAATTATAATAATCTACCAGGCGCTGCTGTCGGCTCCACCCCCAAACCTCTGGCCGGAAATAATACGCTCAGTCGGTGAATTACAGACAGCATGTAGGCCTATATGATGAAAAATAAAGGTTAAATAAATAGAAATGTAAATGTTTATTCACACAGCATTTATATGTATTCGTTTTCTGACAGTGTTGTAAGAGAAGGACAATAGACACACACACACACACACACACACACACACACTTCCTCTGTTGTTTTAATTGCCCTCCTGGCCCTGTCTAATTGCACTGTGTGTCTCTGTGGGCACCAGGTCCCCTGCTGCACACACACACACGCACGCACACACACACACACGCACACACACATAC
>NW_028176698.1:0-44000 GCF_949987555.1 Borostomias antarcticus
TCATACAGGAGAGAAGCCATACCACTGTGACCAGTGTGGAAAGAACTTCACTACGTCAGGAAATTTTAAGAAACACCAGCGTGTTCATACAGGAGAGAAGCCTCCTTCATGTAACTTAAATACCAATCATTAGAATATATTAGAATATTCTAATGATTGGTACTTAAGTTACATGAAGGGACATTTGTATGCTGCATTTGTAAGCCATGTTCAAGCATCTTCTTTGTTCAAGCATAGTGTCAGCAGAGAATGTCAATGTAAAGTTCCAGGCTACCTTTAAATGATTGATCAGGTGAGGGTTACTGACGGGGAGGTCGGAACCTTGCAGACACCCCACCCACGTACGGTAGTGCAGCTACGGCTGTCTGGCTATGGCCTGTCATCACTTGTTGATCGTTCTTTTGTTGTGAAAACAGGTTTGTGTTTGAAAACAAACTTAAATAAATAAACTTTCTATATGTGAAGGAGAGTTGATATTATTTTTCTAATGTAACCAATTAAAGGTTTTTACTTTGAAACATTTTTGTGGGAAATCCCCTCTTCATATCATCTTAGCTCATCCTTCTTACTTCAAATTATTGGTACTTAAGTTACATAAAGGGCATTACTGTGAGAGTGAAATCAATTGATCTGTAAATCCACTAGGAGGCAGTAAGATATCGGTGAAGTGAAATAAACCATGAACAAGACATGTTCCCCACTCATGATGCATGTTCCTTTGTGGTAATGAAGGAGTGGAAACATTTTCTTCATGAATATGAATGTAAATGTTTTAAGTGTTATTAATTTTATGTTAATAGGATTTAACTACCAGAGTCCTAAGTCTGTGTGACAATCAGAAGGGCACTTAAGCACTTCTTTAAATTCTGGAAATCCAGAAAATAAATGCAGTGTACCAGTCTGTTTTATGCTTGCGTTGTGGCAACAAAGTATAAACAGTTCTACTGTTCCTGCATGTGTGAAATGTCCAACCGTTTGCAGCTTAATCAAAGGACTCAGTATACTACTGTATGATACCATGTAGGTTCAGACCACTGGAATTTGAATTGAACTGAATTGTTCAGTCTCATCCAATTCCTAGAGCACCCAGGGGCTTCACAGAATAGGGCTGTGTAAGAGGAATGTACCTGTACTTTTAACATTCATGTTTTTTATGCTCCATTTGTTTTAGGATCCCTCCCTGACCCATCAGCGTTGTCCCTTGGGAAAGGACTAAAGAGCTAAAAAGCCTAAGTAATTGGTAGCTCTGATTACTCACTCAAACGGCTATTATAGCCGTGTTTCATGTAATGATATGTAATGATATTTCATTACATCATGTAATGCTACTTGTAATGAAAATACTTTGGATGTATGTGTAAACTCGAAATATAATATTATCCTGGCTGCATGACACATTCTTTTGTAAAGTTGTTCCATACCATTTGTATTTGGCAGTTACAACCATGGATTTTCTTTTCTGTTAATCTTATGAACCAAAGGACACACATGCACACACATTTTGTCTGACATGTTTATGTCTTTACTGTAGATTTTTTCCAAGCTGGCACAAAGCCTATTGAGTTTATTGGATCATCATGCACCTCTGCAGCAGGCAAAGTTCTCTGCAACCATCTTGTGGCCATGCTGTTTCAGAGTGACCATTACAGCATGATGCAGGTGAAGGGTGGTACCACCAACTGTGGCCTGAAGAAGCACTCTGCAAACATGGCATGGTGTAAAACCCTATATGACAATAACCCATGATGCATTAGAATCAAATCAGAGTCAGATTTATCAGCCAAGTATGTTAAGACATTCACAATGTTGGTGACTCTCAAGCAATACAGACACATTAAAGCAAGACATTACCACAATAATGGCTGCTTGTTCGTATCATTCTCAGGGGATCTGTGCAGAGCCTATTTAGGACTTGGTGGTGCAGGAACCAAAGCCCATCTGTCAGGAGCATATGTAAATTAGCACTCTATCAAGCATACACAGGTGATGGACAGTACTATTGTAGTACTGTTCTACTGTTGGCTACAGTGTATTGATGAACATATTGTTGTATGCGCTGCATGGCATGGCATGTCTGGCCTGAGCTTTCACTGTTAGACTCCAGGCTTGGACCTGCGCCGCAAGGTTCACCACTGTTATATCACCTCCTGTGGCCACAAGTCATGTCAAACACCCAGATGTCCCACCGTCCCCCAAACTCCCTGTGGATGCTGCCATATATTTTGCACACAAGAGCAGTCTGAGGTTCAAGGTCAGTTGGCAGTAAGTAGTCTCATTGGCAGTAACTGGATTGAGTTGGTGTGATTTCATTACTGACACTGAGGAGGACATTTGAACGAGTCTAAAAGGATGATGAACTGATGAAAGAAAAGGACCTTTTTGGTATGTGTATCCCCAGACAGCTGAATGGCAATTGTAAACACCAGTAACCCTTAGTGTGAGAGGGGGGGGTGTCGTTGTTGAAATTGGCACACAGCGAAAAGTATACATAGCATAGCTCAACTATTTACTTCTTCAGAATCCAGACAATCACGCATTTTTCCATGTATAATATGACCTTCGGTCTTCAGAAGTGTAGGACAGGTGAAGAGTTAGAAACAGAGTTAGAAACAGTTAGAGATTCTAGAGCGAAGAGAGATTTTCTAGAGTGTGGCTCCATTGATTTCAATGGAGGGGGGTGAGTCATTATTCGAACTGTCACAGAGTGAAAAATATACATTGAAGAGCTTAGCTTAGATTTTATGAATCCCAAGAGTCGTGTGAACGTTTTGATATATAAAATGTGTATGAGCTGTGAGAATTAGAAGAGGGATGGCAGTTTAGAAAATGTCTATCTGGTTCATACAATTCTCTCAATGTTTTCTGAATGTTTTATTTAATATAATCAAAGCATTTTCCTTTTAAGGCACCTGTCTGTAATTGGGCTGGTGATTAACATCGATACCTTGACGCAAATGATCCCAAATCTGCTGGAGGACCAGCAGTATGTGCTGACCTACAGGTTTAGCCAGGATCATTTGGAGCTGCTCTTCAATTCAATCAGAGCATCAGGTTTGATTTACATTTTATAGTATTTGCAACAAAAAAGGGTCTAATCACCTTGTGGCCTCCGTGTCTGGTATAGTGTTACTATGGAATAAGCAAGTTGCCTTGATCTCAAGTAGCCTTGTGTTTGGTTGTGGGTATACTGTGCGTCTGTGGACATAGAGTAACATTCAAGTTAGGCTACAGTAGCAAACCTTCCAGCCTGAAATAGGACTTGCATGCACCATCCTATGCTGATCATGACCTCAGTTTACTGTTTGACTGTGTCACCTGTGAGCAGTGTGCACTGTGATTGGTCTACTTGTAGGGACAGACAGAGCCACAGACAGACAAACCTCTTCCTACCACTCCTCTTTACTCTACTCTATCACTCCTCTCTACTCTACTTCTCTACTCTATCACTCCTCTCTCATTACTCCCCTCTCTACACTACCACTCCTCTCTCTACTACTCGTGTAAGTAAACCCTGAAAAACTAGATCTGTATAAAATGTTGTATGTGTGTGTTTGTTTCCCTATAAGGCGGCAGCAACAACAATCTGACTGCTGGACAGTTCCAGGCCATCTTCCGCCGGCTGATGTTCCGGTGCGGTGTCAATGTTATGACTGGGTTGGATTTGGACCCAAACGCACGACACCGGAGGCAGAGAAAAAATGCAAAGCCCAAAGGGCGGTTTAATAATAAATTAATAAGTCCAGCAGGCAAGGTCGAAAACGATAAACAGGCAGGGGTCAGGCGATCAGCAAACAATGTCCAATATCCGTAATCCGTAATCAAAGTCCATATCCAGAAGGGGGGTCAGGGAATCCGTGTTTCAGTCCAGGGGTGGTGATAGCAGGCAAGCCGAGCACTGCACACTGGGTCTGGAGGGAAAATAAAACGGAACGAGAAAAAATGGATAAGCAAAACTGAAAACAGAGATACGGACAGCAATCAACAAGGTAGGCTAAGCTGGCTAGGGTACTTGCCACAGGTATTCTATGGGAAGTTCTGGCGATGAGCATGGAGAAAACCAGGGTTCTTGTAGGCAGGCGATGATGATGATTGGGACCCGGTGCGCAGCACTCAGCCGTAAGCGCATTCACTGATCACCACGATTGCCTTCACCTGTGGCGTTGGAGCGCGCGCCGTGCGCGTGCTGAGGTGCTGGGCGTCTCAGGATTGCTCTCAGGAGGCGGGAATTCGGGAGACCCCGAACGCCGCGGGGTAGAGCCGGACCGACGCACGTTGCGTCGGGCCACCGGCAAGCTCGGAGGAGCGGAGGGGAATGCGCGCGGAGGTGCCGCCGTAACAGGACCCCCCCCAAGCGGGAGCCACCTGGCGACCGACCGGGGGCATCAGGATGGGCCCGGTAGAAGTCGCGGAGGAGAACAGGGGTCATGATCTGGGACCGAGGAACCCAGCTCCGTTCCTCCGGGCCATACCCCACCCAGTCGACCAGGTATTGGAACCCGCGGCCCTGGCGGCGGACCTTCAGCAGCCGCCTCACCGCCCACTGAGGGTGGCCATCCACCAGCTGCGGAGGGGGCGGCGCGGGAGCCGGTGGCACGAGGGCGCTGGTGACGACGGGCTTGACCCGAGACACATGGAAAACCGGATGGACCCGGCGAAGGGAGGCGGGGAGAATCAACCGGACAGCGGCGGGGTTGACGACCCGGTCGATGAGGTAGGGCCCGATGAACCTCGACGCCAGCTTCCTGGAGGAGACGTGGAGGGGCAGGTCAGCAGTGGAGAGGTAAACCCGTTGACCGACCTGGTACACCGGGGCCGGGACACGCCGCCGGTTGGCACCGCGGGAGGCGCGCGCTGTAGCGCGGAGCAGGGCGGACCGCACTGCGGACCAGACCCTCTGGCACCGGCGGAGATGAGCCTGGACTGACGGCACCGACGCCTCGGCCTCCTGGAGCAGGAACAGGGGAGGTTGGAACCCCAGGGAGCACTCGAAGGGTGACATGCCGGTGGACTCGCTGACCATGGCGTTCAGTGAGTACTCGACCCAGGGCAGGTCCTGACTCCAGGAGGATGTGTGAAGGGAGGACATGCACCGGAGGGCTGACTCCAGGCTCTGGTTGGCTCTCTCCGCCTGGCCGTTGGTCTGTGGATGGTAACCAGAAGAGAGACTGACCGTGGCCCCAATCCCCGCACAGAATGCCCTCCATACCTGAGACGTGAACTGGGGTCCACGGTCAGACACCACATCCTGGGGCAGACCGTAGAGCCGAAAGACGTGCTCAGTCAGCAGCTCCGCCGTCTCCATCGAGGTGGGGAGCTTGGGTAGGGCCACGAGGCGCACAGACTTCGAAAACCGGTCCACAATGGTCAGGATGGTGGTGTTTCCCCGGGAGGGAGGGAGACCGGTCACGAAGTCCAGAGCGATGTGTGACCACGGACGACTGGGCACAGGAACGGGTCGCAACAGGCCAGCCGGCGGCTGGTGGGATGCCTTGCTGCGGACGCAGGTGGTGCAGGCGGAGACGAACTCTCTGACGTCCGCTGCCATGGTGGGCCACCAGAACCGCCGGCGTAGGAAAGACAGCGTACGGTGGGAACCCGGGTGGCAGGCAAACCGGCTCGCATGTCCCCACTGGAGGACACGGGTCCGGACGGCAGCCGGGACGAACAGCCGGTTGGGCGGGCCAGTCCGGGGGTCGGGTTGGGTGCGCTGGGCCCTCCTGACCACTGCCTCGACGTTCATGGTGACCACCCCGATCACCCGGGAGGCGGGAAGAATAGTGTCCGGAGTGGTAAGATCCTCCCCTGCCGCATAAAGCCGAGACAGTGCGTCAGCCTTGGTGTTCTTGGACCCCGGACGGTAAGTGATGTGGAAATTAAACCGTCCGAGGTACAGGGCCCAGCGCGCCTGACGGGAGGTCAGCCGCCTGGCCGACCTGAGGTAGGTCAGGTTCTTGTGGTCCGACCAGACGGTGACGGGGTGCTCCGCGCCCTCTAGCCAGTGCCGCCACTCCTGGAAGGCCTCCACAACAGCCAGCAGCTCCCTGTTGCCGATGTCGTAGTTCTCCTCTGCAGGTGTGAAGCGGCGGGAGAAGAAGGCGCAGGGATGCATCTTCTGGTCGGCCGCTGACTGTTGTGAGAGAACCCCGCCGAGACCCGTGTCTGAAGCGTCCACCTCCACGGTGAAGGGCCTCGAGGGGTCGGGATGAAGCAGGACCGGCGCGGAGGTGAACCGCCTCTTGAGGTCGGTGAAGGCGGCACTGGCTGCAGGTGTCCAGGTAAAAGGACGCAGAGAGGAGGTGAGGGCAGTGAGGGGAGCGGCCACCCGGCTGTAGTCCCGTATGAATCGCCGGTAGAAGTTGGCGAAGCCAAGGAAGGACTGCAGCTGCTTACGGGTGGTGGGTTGGCTCCACTCGACGACAGCCTGGATCTTCTTGGGATCAGGCCGAGTTTGTCCACCTTCCACAATAAGTCCCAGGAACTCCACAGAGGGAGTGTGGAAGGTGCACTTCTCGGCCTTGATGAAGAGGCGGTTCTCCAGGAGACGCTGGATGACAAGGCGGACGTGCTGGACGTGTTCCTCAGCGCTCCTGGAGAACACCAGGATGTCGTCGAGGTAGAGCACAACAAAGATATCCAGCATGTCCCGGAGGATGTCATTCATCATAGCCTGGAACACGGAGGGGGCGTTGGTGAGGCCAAACGGCATGACTAGGTATTCGTAATGGCCTCGGGGAGTCTTGAACGCGGTCTTCCACTCATCCCCCTCATGGATTCGAACCAGGTGGTAGGCGTTCCGGAGGTCCAACTTCGTGAAGATGGTGGCCTCCAGGAGGGGTTCGAAGTTGGAACTCATGAGGGGGAGAGGGTACGTGTTCCTGATGGTGATGGCGTTCAGCTCCCGGTAGTCAATGCATGGCCTGAGGTCCCCACCCTTCTTCTTCACGAAGAAGAACCCCGCCGCCACCGGGGAGAGAGTGGGTCGGATGAGGCCCTCAGCCAGACACTCAGAGATGTAGCTGTCCATAGCCGCCTTCTCAGGGAGGGAGAGGTTGTACAGGCGACTAACTGGGAGCTGGGCACATTTGAACGAGTTCAACTACACTATTTTTGCAATTTGAATGCGCACCAATGCAGTGTCCTGGCGATTCAATCTGTGACTCTGCCCCGCAATTCCCAGGCGTGCTCAACAGGCTGCCGCTCTCTCAGCTCCAGGATCCAGTGTTTGCGGATAGGCTGGTTGGTAGGGTTGCTATGGGAAGCCTAATTGTAGGCCACTGGTTCTAGGGTCAGCTTCCAGACATCTGCACAGTACTTTAGGCCTGCCTAACCCTAACCCCCCAGCGCCCACCCCACCCCACACACTCACACAGTACATCACACCGGGGGTCAGAGGAGATGGGTGCCGCGCCGCCCCACACACACACTCACACAAATTAGATACACAATATAGTGAAATCCTATAAAACTTCAAATAAAGAAGTGGATGACAGTTGGTAGGTTCCTTAGTAGGTTCCCTGGTTTGTAACTATCTTTGTTCTATACCTCTTGGATTGGGTGATTTATGCTCGTCTTATTTTGTGGTTTATATTATTGCTATTGTTTATTTTATTGATCACTATTCTTCTTCTTGTTTTTTTTTATGGAAATGTTAAAGCAATTTGAGCTGCAGGTTTGCTTGAAAGTGCTTTACAAATAAAGGATATAATTATTAGCATGCCTAGATTGTTGAGACACAATTCAAGCAAGCACAGTGTGTTGTTGATGAGTGCAGTGTGTGTGTGTGTGTGTGTGTGTGAGTGTGTGTGTGTGTGTGTGTGTGTGTCATGATGACTGTGTTTTATAATTTATTTACAGCAAAGTGAGCCTTACCCATCAGTAGCAAGGTGCTGTCAATGTGTGTGTGTGTGTGTGTGTTTGTTTGTGTGTGTGCGTTTGTTTGTGTGTGTTTGTTTGTGTGCAAAAACACAGGAGTCCGTGACTCATCATCCTGAACACACACACACACACACACACCTGTATGACTGTCTGGGGAGTCAGCCTAGATATGGCACAGCAGGAGCTATACACACGCACACGCACGCACACACACACACACACACACGCACACACACGCACACACACACGGCCCTGGTGAGGGATGAGATGAGGACAGGCCAGTGTCAGGCCCGCATTAAGGCACCCATGGGCCCCGGGGCAGGGCATTTCAAGGAGCAATGTAATGACAAAGTAGTATATCCCAATTGTATGCATACTGCGTGAAAAGTGCATACTTTCTAGGGGCAGCTGTAGTACATACTGGTAGTAGAAAATAGAAGTATGCGATTCAGAACACAGCCCCAGTTTAAAATCCTTCCTCTGCTCTGTCCCTCACTTTTCTGGCCTCACATCCTCCTTTCTCTTCTGCCTGCCTGTCTGCTCTTTGTCAGGGAGAGGAGACACTAACCCAGGCACTAGTGCAATAATGCTACTGCACTAACAACACTGCCTCACAGGGTCAGTAGGCTCAGGTTCACCTGCATTCACTGACGTCATATACTGACCTGGCCTAGATCTGGGTTCATGCGCGTTCATCCACGCTCACTAATCTCACTCACTCAAAATATGTTTTATTCCAGATTCAGTGGAGGCGCTATCTGACTGACTGTGAGAGGGAGATCCCGTGAGCCTGAACAGTGCTGTTTTGAAAGCAGTTGAATCTACATCTCAGTCACGGATAGTATGGAATTTATAATGACTGAACTTGCAAGCCGTTATTTATTCACCGCTAGGGAATGTTTTATTCCCACAAGCAATCATCGTGACGTCTCTTGTCTGAGATTTTGACTGTCTCAGCAGGATCCAAGTTTTTTTTTTTGAGAATTCAAAATATTCTACCTACTGTAAAGGATCTACACTGTCTGACATGAGTGCTGGTTAGAGTTTTTGTTTAGGGAGGATTCCCAATGACCTCCTGGGTTGAATGTGTAATCGATCAGGGCCCCGATGAATTCTCTAAAATGCATATTTCCTTCTTCCCTTCCTAGAGGTTTGCTCTGAGATAAAGTGATTGAGTAGATGAGAACACCATGTGCGCCTAAACATAGCTGTTAAAAATCTAGTCAAGTTAGATCAGTGATTTCCAAGGAAGTGAAGAAGGGAGGTTGTATCTTTGTAGAATCCCAATATTGACAATATTTACCATATCGTGCTCTTTGAAGTGAACGTGATGGAATAGCTATGTTATCGTTGCATGTACTGTAAGTCTGTACAATACACTCTTGCACTACTAAAATGTTCTTATAATCTTTGGCGAAAACCAAAAAAAAAACGTGATGTTCTGGGAATTCATTTCGGAAAGTTCCCCATTTAGATTGTGACCAAGCTAAAGGTGCTGTAATGTTTTATGTATCCAGTACATTATGAATGTACTTTCCCTCCACATCTATGAGATTAGAAATGCCTACAGTAGAGGTTTTAAACTGTTTGTGTGTCTGTATGTATGTTTTACTGTATTGTACTTATTTTATCGCTTATTTTAATACTTCCAAACTTTTGAGTAGGAGATTGAATTATTCCAATGCTGTTACTGAACTGTATACCTAAAAGCAATATGGCTCAAAATACAACCACACTTCATGTTATTGTTCTCCAAAACATACAATGTGTTTTCTCCATTTATTCTGTTCATAGCTGACAATCAAGACATACACTAGGAAGCCTAATTTCCAATGCTGGGTGATACTGAATTGTTAATGTGTTGATATTGTATGCTAAATATTGGGTACTATATATATATATATATATATATATATATATATATATATATTCTAATGATTGGTACTTAAGTTACATGAAGGGACATTTGTATGCTGCATTTGTAAGCCATGTTCAAGCATCTTCTTTGTTCAAGCATAGTGTCAGCAGAGAATGTCAATGTAAAGTTCCAGGCTACCTTTAAATGATTGATCAGGTGAGGGTTACTGACGGGGAGGTCGGAACCTTGCAGGCACCCCACCCACGTACGGTAGTGCAGCTACGGCTGTCTGGCTATGGCCTGTCATCACTTGTTGATCGTTCTTTTGTTGTGAAAACAGGTTTGTGTTTGAAAACAAACTTAAATAAATAAACTTTCTATATGTGAAGGAGAGTTGATATTATTTTTCTAATGTAACCAATTAAAGGTTTTTACTTTGAAACATTTTTGTGGGAAATCCCCTCTTCATATCATCTTAGCTCATCCTTCTTACTTCAAATTATTGGTACTTAAGTTACATAAAGGGCATTACTGTGAGAGTGAAATCAATTGATCTGTAAATCCACTAGGAGGCAGTAAGATATCGGTGAAGTGAAATAAACCATGAACAAGACATGTTCCCCACTCATGATGCATGTTCCTTTGTGGTAATGAAGGAGTGGAAACATTTTCTTCATGAATATGAATGTAAATGTTTTAAGTGTTATTAATTTTATGTTAATAGGATTTAACTACCAGAGTCCTAAGTCTGTGTGACAATCAGAAGGGCACTTAAGCACTTCTTTAAATTCTGGAAATCCAGAAAATAAATGCAGTGTACCAGTCTGTTTTATGCTTGCGTTGTGGCAACAAAGTATAAACAGTTCTACTGTTCCTGCATGTGTGAAATGTCCAACCGTTTGCAGCTTAATCAAAGGACTCAGTATACTACTGTATGATACCATGTAGGTTCAGACCACTGGAATTTGAATTGAACTGAATTGTTCAGTCTCATCCAATTCCTAGAGCACCCAGGGGCTTCACAGAATAGGGCTGTGTAAGAGGAATGTACCTGTACTTTTAACATTCATGTTTTTTATGCTCCATTTGTTTTAGGATCCCTCCCTGACCCATCAGCGTTGTCCCTTGGGAAAGGACTAAAGAGCTAAAAAGCCTAAGTAATTGGTAGCTCTGATTACTCACTCAAACGGCTATTATAGCCGTGTTTCATGTAATGATATGTAATGATATTTCATTACATCATGTAATGCTACTTGTAATGAAAATACTTTGGATGTATGTGTAAACTCGAAATATAATATTATCCTGGCTGCATGACACATTCTTTTGTAAAGTTGTTCCATACCATTTGTATTTGGCAGTTACAACCATGGATTTTCTTTTCTGTTAATCTTATGAACCAAAGGACACACATGCACACACATTTTGTCTGACATGTTTATGTCTTTACTGTAGATTTTTTCCAAGCTGGCACAAAGCCTATTGAGTTTATTGGATCATCATGCACCTCTGCAGCAGGCAAAGTTCTCTGCAACCATCTTGTGGCCATGCTGTTTCAGAGTGACCATTACAGCATGATGCAGGTGAAGGGTGGTACCACCAACTGTGGCCTGAAGAAGCACTCTGCAAACATGGCATGGTGTAAAACCCTATATGACAATAACCCATGATGCATTAGAATCAAATCAGAGTCAGATTTATCAGCCAAGTATGTTAAGACATTCACAATGTTGGTGACTCTCAAGCAATACAGACACATTAAAGCAAGACATTACCACAATAATGGCTGCTTGTTCGTATCATTCTCAGGGGATCTGTGCAGAGCCTATTTAGGACTTGGTGGTGCAGGAACCAAAGCCCATCTGTCAGGAGCATATGTAAATTAGCACTCTATCAAGCATACACAGGTGATGGACAGTACTATTGTAGTACTGTTCTACTGTTGGCTACAGTGTTTTGATGAACATATTGTTGTATGCGCTGCATGGCATGGCATGTCTGGCCTGAGCTTTCACTGTTAGACTCCAGGCTTGGACCTGTGCCGCAAGGTTCACCACTGTTATATCACCTCCTGTGGCCACAAGTCATGTCAAACACCCAGATGTCCCACCGTCCCCCAAACTCCCTGTGGATGCTGCCATATATTTTGCACACAAGAGCAGTCTGAGGTTCAAGGTCAGTTGGCAGTAAGTAGTCTCATTGGCAGTAACTGGATTGAGTTGGTGTGATTTCATTACTGACACTGAGGAGGACATTTGAACGAGTCTAAAAGGATGATGAACTGATGAAAGAAAAGGACCTTTTTGGTATGTGTATCCCCAGACAGCTGAATGGCAATTGTAAACACCAGTAACCCTTAGTGTGAGAGGGGGGGGTGTCGTTGTTGAAATTGGCACACAGCGAAAAGTATACATAGCATAGCTCAACTATTTACTTCTTCAGAATCCAGACAATCACGCATTTTTCCATGTATAATATGACCTTCGGTCTTCAGAAGTGTAGGACAGGTGAAGAGTTAGAAACAGAGTTAGAAACAGTTAGAGATTCTAGAGCGAAGAGAGATTTTCTAGAGTGTGGCTCCATTGATTTCAATGGAGGGGGGTGAGTCATTATTCGAACTGTCACAGAGTGAAAAATATACATTGAAGAGCTTAGCTTAGATTTTATGAATCCCAAGAGTCGTGTGAACGTTTTGATATATAAAATGTGTATGAGCTGTGAGAATTAGAAGAGGGATGGCAGTTTAGAAAATGTCTATCTGGTTCATACAATTCTCTCAATGTTTTCTGAATGTTTTATTTAATATAATCAAAGCATTTTCCTTTTAAGGCACCTGTCTGTAATTGGGCTGGTGATTAACATCGATACCTTGACGCAAATGATCCCAAATCTGCTGGAGGACCAGCAGTATGTGCTGACCTACAGGTTTAGCCAGGATCATTTGGAGCTGCTCTTCAATTCAATCAGAGCATCAGGTTTGATTTACATTTTATAGTATTTGCAACAAAAAAGGGTCTAATCACCTTGTGGCCTCCGTGTCTGGTATAGTGTTACTATGGAATAAGCAAGTTGCCTTGATCTCAAGTAGCCTTGTGTTTGGTTGTGGGTATACTGTGCGTCTGTGGACATAGAGTAACATTCAAGTTAGGCTACAGTAGCAAACCTTCCAGCCTGAAATAGGACTTGCATGCACCATCCTATGCTGATCATGACCTCAGTTTACTGTTTGACTGTGTCACCTGTGAGCAGTGTGCACTGTGATTGGTCTACTTGTAGGGACAGACAGAGCCACAGACAGACAAACCTCTTCCTACCACTCCTCTTTACTCTACTCTATCACTCCTCTCTACTCTACTTCTCTACTCTATCACTCCTCTCTCATTACTCCCCTCTCTACACTACCACTCCTCTCTCTACTACTCGTGTAAGTAAACCCTGAAAAACTAGATCTGTATAAAATGTTGTATGTGTGTTTGTTTCCCTATAAGGCGGCAGCAACAACAATCTGACTGCTGGACAGTTCCAGGCCATCTTCCGCCGGCTGATGTTCCGGTGCGGTGTCAATGTTATGACTGGGTTGGATTTGGACCCAAACGCACGACACCGGAGGCAGAGAAAAAATGCAAAGCCCAAAGGGCGGTTTAATAATAAATTAATAAGTCCAGCAGGCAAGGTCGAAAACGATAAACAGGCAGGGGTCAGGCGATCAGCAAACAATGTCCAATATCCGTAATCCGTAATCAAAGTCCATATCCAGAAGGGGGGTCAGGGAATCCGTGTTTCAGTCCAGGGGTGGTGATAGCAGGCAAGCCGAGCACTGCACACTGGGTCTGGAGGGAAAATAAAACGGAACGAGAAAAAATGGATAAGCAAAACTGAAAACAGAGATACGGACAGCAATCAACAAGGTAGGCTAAGCTGGCTAGGGTACTTGCCACAGGTATTCTATGGGAAGTTCTGGCGATGAGCATGGAGAAAACCAGGGTTCTTGTAGGCAGGCGATGATGATGATTGGGACCCGGTGCGCAGCACTCAGCCGTAAGCGCATTCACTGATCACCACGATTGCCTTCACCTGTGGCGTTGGAGCGCGCGCCGTGCGCGTGCTGAGGTGCTGGGCGTCTCAGGATTGCTCTCAGGAGGCGGGAATTCGGGAGACCCCGAACGCCGCGGGGTAGAGCCGGACCGACGCACGTTGCGTCGGGCCACCGGCAAGCTCGGAGGAGCGGAGGGGAATGCGCGCGGAGGTGCCGCCGTAACAGGACCCCCCCCAAGCGGGAGCCACCTGGCGACCGACCGGGGGCATCAGGATGGGCCCGGTAGAAGTCGCGGAGGAGAACAGGGGTCATGATCTGGGACCGAGGAACCCAGCTCCGTTCCTCCGGGCCATACCCCACCCAGTCGACCAGGTATTGGAACCCGCGGCCCTGGCGGCGGACCTTCAGCAGCCGCCTCACCGCCCACTGAGGGTGGCCATCCACCAGCTGCGGAGGGGGCGGCGCGGGAGCCGGTGGCACGAGGGCGCTGGTGACGACGGGCTTGACCCGAGACACATGGAAAACCGGATGGACCCGGCGAAGGGAGGCGGGGAGAATCAACCGGACAGCGGCGGGGTTGACGACCCGGTCGATGAGGTAGGGCCCGATGAACCTCGACGCCAGCTTCCTGGAGGAGACGTGGAGGGGCAGGTCAGCAGTGGAGAGGTAAACCCGTTGACCGACCTGGTACACCGGGGCCGGGACACGCCGCCGGTTGGCACCGCGGGAGGCGCGCGCTGTAGCGCGGAGCAGGGCGGACCGCACTGCGGACCAGACCCTCTGGCACCGGCGGAGATGAGCCTGGACTGACGGCACCGACGCCTCGGCCTCCTGGAGCAGGAACAGGGGAGGTTGGAACCCCAGGGAGCACTCGAAGGGTGACATGCCGGTGGACTCGCTGACCATGGCGTTCAGTGAGTACTCGACCCAGGGCAGGTCCTGACTCCAGGAGGATGTGTGAAGGGAGGACATGCACCGGAGGGCTGACTCCAGGCTCTGGTTGGCTCTCTCCGCCTGGCCGTTGGTCTGTGGATGGTAACCAGAAGAGAGACTGACCGTGGCCCCAATCCCCGCACAGAATGCCCTCCATACCTGAGACGTGAACTGGGGTCCACGGTCAGACACCACATCCTGGGGCAGACCGTAGAGCCGAAAGACGTGCTCAGTCAGCAGCTCCGCCGTCTCCATCGAGGTGGGGAGCTTGGGTAGGGCCACGAGGCGCACAGACTTCGAAAACCGGTCCACAATGGTCAGGATGGTGGTGTTTCCCCGGGAGGGAGGGAGACCGGTCACGAAGTCCAGAGCGATGTGTGACCACGGACGACTGGGCACAGGAACGGGTCGCAACAGGCCAGCCGGCGGCTGGTGGGATGCCTTGCTGCGGACGCAGGTGGTGCAGGCGGAGACGAACTCTCTGACGTCCGCTGCCATGGTGGGCCACCAGAACCGCCGGCGTAGGAAAGACAGCGTACGGTGGGAACCCGGGTGGCAGGCAAACCGGCTCGCATGTCCCCACTGGAGGACACGGGTCCGGACGGCAGCCGGGACGAACAGCCGGTTGGGCGGGCCAGTCCGGGGGTCGGGTTGGGTGCGCTGGGCCCTCCTGACCACTGCCTCGACGTTCATGGTGACCACCCCGATCACCCGGGAGGCGGGAAGAATAGTGTCCGGAGTGGTAAGATCCTCCCCTGCCGCATAAAGCCGAGACAGTGCGTCAGCCTTGGTGTTCTTGGACCCCGGACGGTAAGTGATGTGGAAATTAAACCGTCCGAGGTACAGGGCCCAGCGCGCCTGACGGGAGGTCAGCCGCCTGGCCGACCTGAGGTAGGTCAGGTTCTTGTGGTCCGACCAGACGGTGACGGGGTGCTCCGCGCCCTCTAGCCAGTGCCGCCACTCCTGGAAGGCCTCCACAACAGCCAGCAGCTCCCTGTTGCCGATGTCGTAGTTCTCCTCTGCAGGTGTGAAGCGGCGGGAGAAGAAGGCGCAGGGATGCATCTTCTGGTCGGCCGCTGACTGTTGTGAGAGAACCCCGCCGAGACCCGTGTCTGAAGCGTCCACCTCCACGGTGAAGGGCCTCGAGGGGTCGGGATGAAGCAGGACCGGCGCGGAGGTGAACCGCCTCTTGAGGTCGGTGAAGGCGGCACTGGCTGCAGGTGTCCAGGTAAAAGGACGCAGAGAGGAGGTGAGGGCAGTGAGGGGAGCGGCCACCCGGCTGTAGTCCCGTATGAATCGCCGGTAGAAGTTGGCGAAGCCAAGGAAGGACTGCAGCTGCTTACGGGTGGTGGGTTGGCTCCACTCGACGACAGCCTGGATCTTCTTGGGATCAGGCCGAGTTTGTCCACCTTCCACAATAAGTCCCAGGAACTCCACAGAGGGAGTGTGGAAGGTGCACTTCTCGGCCTTGATGAAGAGGCGGTTCTCCAGGAGACGCTGGATGACAAGGCGGACGTGCTGGACGTGTTCCTCAGCGCTCCTGGAGAACACCAGGATGTCGTCGAGGTAGAGCACAACAAAGATATCCAGCATGTCCCGGAGGATGTCATTCATCATAGCCTGGAACACGGAGGGGGCGTTGGTGAGGCCAAACGGCATGACTAGGTATTCGTAATGGCCTCGGGGAGTCTTGAACGCGGTCTTCCACTCATCCCCCTCATGGATTCGAACCAGGTGGTAGGCGTTCCGGAGGTCCAACTTCGTGAAGATGGTGGCCTCCAGGAGGGGTTCGAAGTTGGAACTCATGAGGGGGAGAGGGTACGTGTTCCTGATGGTGATGGCGTTCAGCTCCCGGTAGTCAATGCATGGCCTGAGGTCCCCACCCTTCTTCTTCACGAAGAAGAACCCCGCCGCCACCGGGGAGAGAGTGGGTCGGATGAGGCCCTCAGCCAGACACTCAGAGATGTAGCTGTCCATAGCCGCCTTCTCAGGGAGGGAGAGGTTGTACAGGCGACTAACTGGGAGCTGGGCACATTTGAACGAGTTCAACTACACTATTTTTGCAATTTGAATGCGCACCAATGCAGTGTCCTGGCGATTCAATCTGTGACTCTGCCCCGCAATTCCCAGGCGTGCTCAACAGGCTGCCGCTCTCTCAGCTCCAGGATCCAGTGTTTGCGGATAGGCTGGTTGGTAGGGTTGCTATGGGAAGCCTAATTGTAGGCCACTGGTTCTAGGGTCAGCTTCCAGACATCTGCACAGTACTTTAGGCCTGCCTAACCCTAACCCCCCAGCGCCCACCCCACCCCACACACTCACACAGTACATCACACCGGGGGTCAGAGGAGATGGGTGCCGCGCCGCCCCACACACACACTCACACAAATTAGATACACAATATAGTGAAATCCTATAAAACTTCAAATAAAGAAGTGGATGACAGTTGGTAGGTTCCTTAGTAGGTTCCCTGGTTTGTAACTATCTTTGTTCTATACCTCTTGGATTGGGTGATTTATGCTCGTCTTATTTTGTGGTTTATATTATTGCTATTGTTTATTTTATTGATCACTATTCTTCTTCTTGTTTTTTTTTATGGAAATGTTAAAGCAATTTGAGCTGCAGGTTTGCTTGAAAGTGCTTTACAAATAAAGGATATAATTATTAGCATGCCTAGATTGTTGAGACACAATTCAAGCAAGCACAGTGTGTTGTTGATGAGTGCAGTGTGTGTGTGTGTGTGTGTGTGTGTGTGTGTGAGTGTGTGTGTGTGTGTGTGTGTGTGTCATGATGACTGTGTTTTATAATTTATTTACAGCAAAGTGAGCCTTACCCATCAGTAGCAAGGTGCTGTCAATGTGTGTGTGTGTGTGTGTGTGTTTGTTTGTGTGTGTGCGTTTGTTTGTGTGTGTTTGTTTGTGTGCAAAAACACAGGAGTCCGTGACTCATCATCCTGAACACACACACACACACACACACCTGTATGACTGTCTGGGGAGCAGCCCGCTCGTCACTGTCAGCCTAGATATGGCACAGCAGGAGCTATACACACGCACACGCACGCACACACACACACACACACACGCACACACACGCACACACACACGGCCCTGGTGAGGGATGAGATGAGGACAGGCCAGTGTCAGGCCCGCATTAAGGCACCCATGGGCCCCGGGGCAGGGCATTTCAAGGAGCAATGTAATGACAAAGTAGTATATCCCAATTGTATGCATACTGCGTGAAAAGTGCATACTTTCTAGGGGCAGCTGTAGTACATACTGGTAGTAGAAAATAGAAGTATGCGATTCAGAACACAGCCCCAGTTTAAAATCCTTCCTCTGCTCTGTCCCTCACTTTTCTGGCCTCACATCCTCCTTTCTCTTCTGCCTGCCTGTCTGCTCTTTGTCAGGGAGAGGAGACACTAACCCAGGCACTAGTGCAATAATGCTACTGCACTAACAACACTGCCTCACAGGGTCAGTAGGCTCAGGTTCACCTGCATTCACTGACGTCATATACTGACCTGGCCTAGATCTGGGTTCATGCGCGTTCATCCACGCTCACTAATCTCACTCACTCAAAATATGTTTTATTCCAGATTCAGTGGAGGCGCTATCTGACTGACTGTGAGAGGGAGATCCCGTGAGCCTGAACAGTGCTGTTTTGAAAGCAGTTGAATCTACATCTCAGTCACGGATAGTATGGAATTTATAATGACTGAACTTGCAAGCCGTTATTTATTCACCGCTAGGGAATGTTTTATTCCCACAAGCAATCATCGTGACGTCTCTTGTCTGAGATTTTGACTGTCTCAGCAGGATCCAAGTTTTTTTTTTTGAGAATTCAAAATATTCTACCTACTGTAAAGGATCTACACTGTCTGACATGAGTGCTGGTTAGAGTTTTTGTTTAGGGAGGATTCCCAATGACCTCCTGGGTTGAATGTGTAATCGATCAGGGCCCCGATGAATTCTCTAAAATGCATATTTCCTTCTTCCCTTCCTAGAGGTTTGCTCTGAGATAAAGTGATTGAGTAGATGAGAACACCATGTGCGCCTAAACATAGCTGTTAAAAATCTAGTCAAGTTAGATCAGTGATTTCCAAGGAAGTGAAGAAGGGAGGTTGTATCTTTGTAGAATCCCAATATTGACAATATTTACCATATCGTGCTCTTTGAAGTGAACGTGATGGAATAGCTATGTTATCGTTGCATGTACTGTAAGTCTGTACAATACACTCTTGCACTACTAAAATGTTCTTATAATCTTTGGCGAAAACCAAAAAAAAAACGTGATGTTCTGGGAATTCATTTCGGAAAGTTCCCCATTTAGATTGTGACCAAGCTAAAGGTGCTGTAATGTTTTATGTATCCAGTACATTATGAATGTACTTTCCCTCCACATCTATGAGATTAGAAATGCCTACAGTAGAGGTTTTAAACTGTTTGTGTGTCTGTATGTATGTTTTACTGTATTGTACTTATTTTATCGCTTATTTTAATACTTCCAAACTTTTGAGTAGGAGATTGAATTATTCCAATGCTGTTACTGAACTGTATACCTAAAAGCAATATGGCTCAAAATACAACCACACTTCATGTTATTGTTCTCCAAAACATACAATGTGTTTTCTCCATTTATTCTGTTCATAGCTGACAATCAAGACATACACTAGGAAGCCTAATTTCCAATGCTGGGTGATACTGAATTGTTAATGTGTTGATATTGTATGCTAAATATTGGGTACTATATATATATATATATATATATATATATATATATATATATATTCTAATGATTGGTACTTAAGTTACATGAAGGGACATTTGTATGCTGCATTTGTAAGCCATGTTCAAGCATCTTCTTTGTTCAAGCATAGTGTCAGCAGAGAATGTCAATGTAAAGTTCCAGGCTACCTTTAAATGATTGATCAGGTGAGGGTTACTGACGGGGAGGTCGGAACCTTGCAGACACCCCACCCACGTACGGTAGTGCAGCTACGGCTGTCTGGCTATGGCCTGTCATCACTTGTTGATCGTTCTTTTGTTGTGAAAACAGGTTTGTGTTTGAAAACAAACTTAAATAAATAAACTTTCTATATGTGAAGGAGAGTTGATATTATTTTTCTAATGTAACCAATTAAAGGTTTTTACTTTGAAACATTTTTGTGGGAAATCCCCTCTTCATATCATCTTAGCTCATCCTTCTTACTTCAAATTATTGGTACTTAAGTTACATAAAGGGCATTACTGTGAGAGTGAAATCAATTGATCTGTAAATCCACTAGGAGGCAGTAAGATATCGGTGAAGTGAAATAAACCATGAACAAGACATGTTCCCCACTCATGATGCATGTTCCTTTGTGGTAATGAAGGAGTGGAAACATTTTCTTCATGAATATGAATGTAAATGTTTTAAGTGTTATTAATTTTATGTTAATAGGATTTAACTACCAGAGTCCTAAGTCTGTGTGACAATCAGAAGGGCACTTAAGCACTTCTTTAAATTCTGGAAATCCAGAAAATAAATGCAGTGTACCAGTCTGTTTTATGCTTGCGTTGTGGCAACAAAGTATAAACAGTTCTACTGTTCCTGCATGTGTGAAATGTCCAACCGTTTGCAGCTTAATCAAAGGACTCAGTATACTACTGTATGATACCATGTAGGTTCAGACCACTGGAATTTGAATTGAACTGAATTGTTCAGTCTCATCCAATTCCTAGAGCACCCAGGGGCTTCACAGAATAGGGCTGTGTAAGAGGAATGTACCTGTACTTTTAACATTCATGTTTTTTATGCTCCATTTGTTTTAGGATCCCTCCCTGACCCATCAGCGTTGTCCCTTGGGAAAGGACTAAAGAGCTAAAAAGCCTAAGTAATTGGTAGCTCTGATTACTCACTCAAACGGCTATTATAGCCGTGTTTCATGTAGTGATATGTAATGATATTTCATTACATCATGTAATGCTACTTGTAATGAAAATACTTTGGATGTATGTGTAAACTCGAAATATAATATTATCCTGGCTGCATGACACATTCTTTTGTAAAGTTGTTCCATACCATTTGTATTTGGCAGTTACAACCATGGATTTTCTTTTCTGTTAATCTTATGAACCAAAGGACACACATGCACACACATTTTGTCTGACATGTTTATGTCTTTACTGTAGATTTTTTCCAAGCTGGCACAAAGCCTATTGAGTTTATTGGATCATCATGCACCTCTGCAGCAGGCAAAGTTCTCTGCAACCATCTTGTGGCCATGCTGTTTCAGAGTGACCATTACAGCATGATGCAGGTGAAGGGTGGTACCACCAACTGTGGCCTGAAGAAGCACTCTGCAAACATGGCATGGTGTAAAACCCTATATGACAATAACCCATGATGCATTAGAATCAAATCAGAGTCAGATTTATCAGCCAAGTATGTTAAGACATTCACAATGTTGGTGACTCTCAAGCAATACAGACACATTAAAGCAAGACATTACCACAATAATGGCTGCTTGTTCGTATCATTCTCAGGGGATCTGTGCAGAGCCTATTTAGGACTTGGTGGTGCAGGAACCAAAGCCCATCTGTCAGGAGCATATGTAAATTAGCACTCTATCAAGCATACACAGGTGATGGACAGTACTATTGTAGTACTGTTCTACTGTTGGCTACAGTGTATTGATGAACATATTGTTGTATGCGCTGCATGGCATGGCATGTCTGGCCTGAGCTTTCACTGTTAGACTCCAGGCTTGGACCTGTGCCGCAAGGTTCACCACTGTTATATCACCTCCTGTGGCCACAAGTCATGTCAAACACCCAGATGTCCCACCGTCCCCCAAACTCCCTGTGGATGCTGCCATATATTTTGCACACAAGAGCAGTCTGAGGTTCAAGGTCAGTTGGCAGTAAGTAGTCTCATTGGCAGTAACTGGATTGAGTTGGTGTGATTTCATTACTGACACTGAGGAGGACATTTGAACGAGTCTAAAAGGATGATGAACTGATGAAAGAAAAGGACCTTTTTGGTATGTGTATCCCCAGACAGCTGAATGGCAATTGTAAACACCAGTAACCCTTAGTGTGAGAGGGGGGGGTGTCGTTGTTGAAATTGGCACACAGCGAAAAGTATACATAGCATAGCTCAACTATTTACTTCTTCAGAATCCAGACAATCACGCATTTTTCCATGTATAATATGACCTTCGGTCTTCAGAAGTGTAGGACAGGTGAAGAGTTAGAAACAGAGTTAGAAACAGTTAGAGATTCTAGAGCGAAGAGAGATTTTCTAGAGTGTGGCTCCATTGATTTCAATGGAGGGGGGTGAGTCATTATTCGAACTGTCACAGAGTGAAAAATATACATTGAAGAGCTTAGCTTAGATTTTATGAATCCCAAGAGTCGTGTGAACGTTTTGATATATAAAATGTGTATGAGCTGTGAGAATTAGAAGAGGGATGGCAGTTTAGAAAATGTCTATCTGGTTCATACAATTCTCTCAATGTTTTCTGAATGTTTTATTTAATATAATCAAAGCATTTTCCTTTTAAGGCACCTGTCTGTAATTGGGCTGGTGATTAACATCGATACCTTGACGCAAATGATCCCAAATCTGCTGGAGGACCAGCAGTATGTGCTGACCTACAGGTTTAGCCAGGATCATTTGGAGCTGCTCTTCAATTCAATCAGAGCATCAGGTTTGATTTACATTTTATAGTATTTGCAACAAAAAAGGGTCTAATCACCTTGTGGCCTCCGTGTCTGGTATAGTGTTACTATGGAATAAGCAAGTTGCCTTGATCTCAAGTAGCCTTGTGTTTGGTTGTGGGTATACTGTGCGTCTGTGGACATAGAGTAACATTCAAGTTAGGCTACAGTAGCAAACCTTCCAGCCTGAAATAGGACTTGCATGCACCATCCTATGCTGATCATGACCTCAGTTTACTGTTTGACTGTGTCACCTGTGAGCAGTGTGCACTGTGATTGGTCTACTTGTAGGGACAGACAGAGCCACAGACAGACAAACCTCTTCCTACCACTCCTCTTTACTCTACTCTATCACTCCTCTCTACTCTACTTCTCTACTCTATCACTCCTCTCTCATTACTCCCCTCTCTACACTACCACTCCTCTCTCTACTACTCGTGTAAGTAAACCCTGAAAAACTAGATCTGTATAAAATGTTGTATGTGTGTTTGTTTCCCTATAAGGCGGCAGCAACAACAATCTGACTGCTGGACAGTTCCAGGCCATCTTCCGCCGGCTGATGTTCCGGTGCGGTGTCAATGTTATGACTGGGTTGGATTTGGACCCAAACGCACGACACCGGAGGCAGAGAAAAAATGCAAAGCCCAAAGGGCGGTTTAATAATAAATTAATAAGTCCAGCAGGCAAGGTCGAAAACGATAAACAGGCAGGGGTCAGGCGATCAGCAAACAATGTCCAATATCCGTAATCCGTAATCAAAGTCCATATCCAGAAGGGGGGTCAGGGAATCCGTGTTTCAGTCCAGGGGTGGTGATAGCAGGCAAGCCGAGCACTGCACACTGGGTCTGGAGGGAAAATAAAACGGAACGAGAAAAAATGGATAAGCAAAACTGAAAACAGAGATACGGACAGCAATCAACAAGGTAGGCTAAGCTGGCTAGGGTACTTGCCACAGGTATTCTATGGGAAGTTCTGGCGATGAGCATGGAGAAAACCAGGGTTCTTGTAGGCAGGCGATGATGATGATTGGGACCCGGTGCGCAGCACTCAGCCGTAAGCGCATTCACTGATCACCACGATTGCCTTCACCTGTGGCGTTGGAGCGCGCGCCGTGCGCGTGCTGAGGTGCTGGGCGTCTCAGGATTGCTCTCAGGAGGCGGGAATTCGGGAGACCCCGAACGCCGCGGGGTAGAGCCGGACCGACGCACGTTGCGTCGGGCCACCGGCAAGCTCGGAGGAGCGGAGGGGAATGCGCGCGGAGGTGCCGCCGTAACAGGACCCCCCCCAAGCGGGAGCCACCTGGCGACCGACCGGGGGCATCAGGATGGGCCCGGTAGAAGTCGCGGAGGAGAACAGGGGTCATGATCTGGGACCGAGGAACCCAGCTCCGTTCCTCCGGGCCATACCCCACCCAGTCGACCAGGTATTGGAACCCGCGGCCCTGGCGGCGGACCTTCAGCAGCCGCCTCACCGCCCACTGAGGGTGGCCATCCACCAGCTGCGGAGGGGGCGGCGCGGGAGCCGGTGGCACGAGGGCGCTGGTGACGACGGGCTTGACCCGAGACACATGGAAAACCGGATGGACCCGGCGAAGGGAGGCGGGGAGAATCAACCGGACAGCGGCGGGGTTGACGACCCGGTCGATGAGGTAGGGCCCGATGAACCTCGACGCCAGCTTCCTGGAGGAGACGTGGAGGGGCAGGTCAGCAGTGGAGAGGTAAACCCGTTGACCGACCTGGTACACCGGGGCCGGGACACGCCGCCGGTTGGCACCGCGGGAGGCGCGCGCTGTAGCGCGGAGCAGGGCGGACCGCACTGCGGACCAGACCCTCTGGCACCGGCGGAGATGAGCCTGGACTGACGGCACCGACGCCTCGGCCTCCTGGAGCAGGAACAGGGGAGGTTGGAACCCCAGGGAGCACTCGAAGGGTGACATGCCGGTGGACTCGCTGACCATGGCGTTCAGTGAGTACTCGACCCAGGGCAGGTCCTGACTCCAGGAGGATGTGTGAAGGGAGGACATGCACCGGAGGGCTGACTCCAGGCTCTGGTTGGCTCTCTCCGCCTGGCCGTTGGTCTGTGGATGGTAACCAGAAGAGAGACTGACCGTGGCCCCAATCCCCGCACAGAATGCCCTCCATACCTGAGACGTGAACTGGGGTCCACGGTCAGACACCACATCCTGGGGCAGACCGTAGAGCCGAAAGACGTGCTCAGTCAGCAGCTCCGCCGTCTCCATCGAGGTGGGGAGCTTGGGTAGGGCCACGAGGCGCACAGACTTCGAAAACCGGTCCACAATGGTCAGGATGGTGGTGTTTCCCCGGGAGGGAGGGAGACCGGTCACGAAGTCCAGAGCGATGTGTGACCACGGACGACTGGGCACAGGAACGGGTCGCAACAGGCCAGCCGGCGGCTGGTGGGATGCCTTGCTGCGGACGCAGGTGGTGCAGGCGGAGACGAACTCTCTGACGTCCGCTGCCATGGTGGGCCACCAGAACCGCCGGCGTAGGAAAGACAGCGTACGGTGGGAACCCGGGTGGCAGGCAAACCGGCTCGCATGTCCCCACTGGAGGACACGGGTCCGGACGGCAGCCGGGACGAACAGCCGGTTGGGCGGGCCAGTCCGGGGGTCGGGTTGGGTGCGCTGGGCCCTCCTGACCACTGCCTCGACGTTCATGGTGACCACCCCGATCACCCGGGAGGCGGGAAGAATAGTGTCCGGAGTGGTAAGATCCTCCCCTGCCGCATAAAGCCGAGACAGTGCGTCAGCCTTGGTGTTCTTGGACCCCGGACGGTAAGTGATGTGGAAATTAAACCGTCCGAGGTACAGGGCCCAGCGCGCCTGACGGGAGGTCAGCCGCCTGGCCGACCTGAGGTAGGTCAGGTTCTTGTGGTCCGACCAGACGGTGACGGGGTGCTCCGCGCCCTCTAGCCAGTGCCGCCACTCCTGGAAGGCCTCCACAACAGCCAGCAGCTCCCTGTTGCCGATGTCGTAGTTCTCCTCTGCAGGTGTGAAGCGGCGGGAGAAGAAGGCGCAGGGATGCATCTTCTGGTCGGCCGCTGACTGTTGTGAGAGAACCCCGCCGAGACCCGTGTCTGAAGCGTCCACCTCCACGGTGAAGGGCCTCGAGGGGTCGGGATGAAGCAGGACCGGCGCGGAGGTGAACCGCCTCTTGAGGTCGGTGAAGGCGGCACTGGCTGCAGGTGTCCAGGTAAAAGGACGCAGAGAGGAGGTGAGGGCAGTGAGGGGAGCGGCCACCCGGCTGTAGTCCCGTATGAATCGCCGGTAGAAGTTGGCGAAGCCAAGGAAGGACTGCAGCTGCTTACGGGTGGTGGGTTGGCTCCACTCGACGACAGCCTGGATCTTCTTGGGATCAGGCCGAGTTTGTCCACCTTCCACAATAAGTCCCAGGAACTCCACAGAGGGAGTGTGGAAGGTGCACTTCTCGGCCTTGATGAAGAGGCGGTTCTCCAGGAGACGCTGGATGACAAGGCGGACGTGCTGGACGTGTTCCTCAGCGCTCCTGGAGAACACCAGGATGTCGTCGAGGTAGAGCACAACAAAGATATCCAGCATGTCCCGGAGGATGTCATTCATCATAGCCTGGAACACGGAGGGGGCGTTGGTGAGGCCAAACGGCATGACTAGGTATTCGTAATGGCCTCGGGGAGTCTTGAACGCGGTCTTCCACTCATCCCCCTCATGGATTCGAACCAGGTGGTAGGCGTTCCGGAGGTCCAACTTCGTGAAGATGGTGGCCTCCAGGAGGGGTTCGAAGTTGGAACTCATGAGGGGGAGAGGGTACGTGTTCCTGATGGTGATGGCGTTCAGCTCCCGGTAGTCAATGCATGGCCTGAGGTCCCCACCCTTCTTCTTCACGAAGAAGAACCCCGCCGCCACCGGGGAGAGAGTGGGTCGGATGAGGCCCTCAGCCAGACACTCAGAGATGTAGCTGTCCATAGCCGCCTTCTCAGGGAGGGAGAGGTTGTACAGGCGACTAACTGGGAGCTGGGCACATTTGAACGAGTTCAACTACACTATTTTTGCAATTTGAATGCGCACCAATGCAGTGTCCTGGCGATTCAATCTGTGACTCTGCCCCGCAATTCCCAGGCGTGCTCAACAGGCTGCCGCTCTCTCAGCTCCAGGATCCAGTGTTTGCGGATAGGCTGGTTGGTAGGGTTGCTATGGGAAGCCTAATTGTAGGCCACTGGTTCTAGGGTCAGCTTCCAGACATCTGCACAGTACTTTAGGCCTGCCTAACCCTAACCCCCCAGCGCCCACCCCACCCCACACACTCACACAGTACATCACACCGGGGGTCAGAGGAGATGGGTGCCGCGCCGCCCCACACACACACTCACACAAATTAGATACACAATATAGTGAAATCCTATAAAACTTCAAATAAAGAAGTGGATGACAGTTGGTAGGTTCCTTAGTAGGTTCCCTGGTTTGTAACTATCTTTGTTCTATACCTCTTGGATTGGGTGATTTATGCTCGTCTTATTTTGTGGTTTATATTATTGCTATTGTTTATTTTATTGATCACTATTCTTCTTCTTGTTTTTTTTTATGGAAATGTTAAAGCAATTTGAGCTGCAGGTTTGCTTGAAAGTGCTTTACAAATAAAGGATATAATTATTAGCATGCCTAGATTGTTGAGACACAATTCAAGCAAGCACAGTGTGTTGTTGATGAGTGCAGTGTGTGTGTGTGTGTGTGTGTGTGTGTGTGTGAGTGTGTGTGTGTGTGTGTGTGTGTGTCATGATGACTGTGTTTTATAATTTATTTACAGCAAAGTGAGCCTTACCCATCAGTAGCAAGGTGCTGTCAATGTGTGTGTGTGTGTGTGTGTGTTTGTTTGTGTGTGTGCGTTTGTTTGTGTGTGTTTGTTTGTGTGCAAAAACACAGGAGTCCGTGACTCATCATCCTGAACACACACACACACACACACACCTGTATGACTGTCTGGGGAGCAGCCCGCTCGTCACTGTCAGCCTAGATATGGCACAGCAGGAGCTATACACACGCACACGCACGCACACACACACACACACACACGCACACACACGCACACACACACGGCCCTGGTGAGGGATGAGATGAGGACAGGCCAGTGTCAGGCCCGCATTAAGGCACCCATGGGCCCCGGGGCAGGGCATTTCAAGGAGCAATGTAATGACAAAGTAGTATATCCCAATTGTATGCATACTGCGTGAAAAGTGCATACTTTCTAGGGGCAGCTGTAGTACATACTGGTAGTAGAAAATAGAAGTATGCGATTCAGAACACAGCCCCAGTTTAAAATCCTTCCTCTGCTCTGTCCCTCACTTTTCTGGCCTCACATCCTCCTTTCTCTTCTGCCTGCCTGTCTGCTCTTTGTCAGGGAGAGGAGACACTAACCCAGGCACTAGTGCAATAATGCTACTGCACTAACAACACTGCCTCACAGGGTCAGTAGGCTCAGGTTCACCTGCATTCACTGACGTCATATACTGACCTGGCCTAGATCTGGGTTCATGCGCGTTCATCCACGCTCACTAATCTCACTCACTCAAAATATGTTTTATTCCAGATTCAGTGGAGGCGCTATCTGACTGACTGTGAGAGGGAGATCCCGTGAGCCTGAACAGTGCTGTTTTGAAAGCAGTTGAATCTACATCTCAGTCACGGATAGTATGGAATTTATAATGACTGAACTTGCAAGCCGTTATTTATTCACCGCTAGGGAATGTTTTATTCCCACAAGCAATCATCGTGACGTCTCTTGTCTGAGATTTTGACTGTCTCAGCAGGATCCAAGTTTTTTTTTTTGAGAATTCAAAATATTCTACCTACTGTAAAGGATCTACACTGTCTGACATGAGTGCTGGTTAGAGTTTTTGTTTAGGGAGGATTCCCAATGACCTCCTGGGTTGAATGTGTAATCGATCAGGGCCCCGATGAATTCTCTAAAATGCATATTTCCTTCTTCCCTTCCTAGAGGTTTGCTCTGAGATAAAGTGATTGAGTAGATGAGAACACCATGTGCGCCTAAACATAGCTGTTAAAAATCTAGTCAAGTTAGATCAGTGATTTCCAAGGAAGTGAAGAAGGGAGGTTGTATCTTTGTAGAATCCCAATATTGACAATATTTACCATATCGTGCTCTTTGAAGTGAACGTGATGGAATAGCTATGTTATCGTTGCATGTACTGTAAGTCTGTACAATACACTCTTGCACTACTAAAATGTTCTTATAATCTTTGGCGAAAACCAAAAAAAAAACGTGATGTTCTGGGAATTCATTTCGGAAAGTTCCCCATTTAGATTGTGACCAAGCTAAAGGTGCTGTAATGTTTTATGTATCCAGTACATTATGAATGTACTTTCCCTCCACATCTATGAGATTAGAAATGCCTACAGTAGAGGTTTTAAACTGTTTGTGTGTCTGTATGTATGTTTTACTGTATTGTACTTATTTTATCGCTTATTTTAATACTTCCAAACTTTTGAGTAGGAGATTGAATTATTCCAATGCTGTTACTGAACTGTATACCTAAAAGCAATATGGCTCAAAATACAACCACACTTCATGTTATTGTTCTCCAAAACATACAATGTGTTTTCTCCATTTATTCTGTTCATAGCTGACAATCAAGACATACACTAGGAAGCCTAATTTCCAATGCTGGGTGATACTGAATTGTTAATGTGTTGATATTGTATGCTAAATATTGGGTACTATATATATATATATATATATATATATATATATATATATTCTAATGATTGGTACTTAAGTTACATGAAGGGACATTTGTATGCTGCATTTGTAAGCCATGTTCAAGCATCTTCTTTGTTCAAGCATAGTGTCAGCAGAGAATGTCAATGTAAAGTTCCAGGCTACCTTTAAATGATTGATCAGGTGAGGGTTACTGACGGGGAGGTCGGAACCTTGCAGGCACCCCACCCACGTACGGTAGTGCAGCTACGGCTGTCTGGCTATGGCCTGTCATCACTTGTTGATCGTTCTTTTGTTGTGAAAACAGGTTTGTGTTTGAAAACAAACTTAAATAAATAAACTTTCTATATGTGAAGGAGAGTTGATATTATTTTTCTAATGTAACCAATTAAAGGTTTTTACTTTGAAACATTTTTGTGGGAAATCCCCTCTTCATATCATCTTAGCTCATCCTTCTTACTTCAAATTATTGGTACTTAAGTTACATAAAGGGCATTACTGTGAGAGTGAAATCAATTGATCTGTAAATCCACTAGGAGGCAGTAAGATATCGGTGAAGTGAAATAAACCATGAACAAGACATGTTCCCCACTCATGATGCATGTTCCTTTGTGGTAATGAAGGAGTGGAAACATTTTCTTCATGAATATGAATGTAAATGTTTTAAGTGTTATTAATTTTATGTTAATAGGATTTAACTACCAGAGTCCTAAGTCTGTGTGACAATCAGAAGGGCACTTAAGCACTTCTTTAAATTCTGGAAATCCAGAAAATAAATGCAGTGTACCAGTCTGTTTTATGCTTGCGTTGTGGCAACAAAGTATAAACAGTTCTACTGTTCCTGCATGTGTGAAATGTCCAACCGTTTGCAGCTTAATCAAAGGACTCAGTATACTACTGTATGATACCATGTAGGTTCAGACCACTGGAATTTGAATTGAACTGAATTGTTCAGTCTCATCCAATTCCTAGAGCACCCAGGGGCTTCACAGAATAGGGCTGTGTAAGAGGAATGTACCTGTACTTTTAACATTCATGTTTTTTATGCTCCATTTGTTTTAGGATCCCTCCCTGACCCATCAGCGTTGTCCCTTGGGAAAGGACTAAAGAGCTAAAAAGCCTAAGTAATTGGTAGCTCTGATTACTCACTCAAACGGCTATTATAGCCGTGTTTCATGTAGTGATATGTAATGATATTTCATTACATCATGTAATGCTACTTGTAATGAAAATACTTTGGATGTATGTGTAAACTCGAAATATAATATTATCCTGGCTGCATGACACATTCTTTTGTAAAGTTGTTCCATACCATTTGTATTTGGCAGTTACAACCATGGATTTTCTTTTCTGTTAATCTTATGAACCAAAGGACACACATGCACACACATTTTGTCTGACATGTTTATGTCTTTACTGTAGATTTTTTCCAAGCTGGCACAAAGCCTATTGAGTTTATTGGATCATCATGCACCTCTGCAGCAGGCAAAGTTCTCTGCAACCATCTTGTGGCCATGCTGTTTCAGAGTGACCATTACAGCATGATGCAGGTGAAGGGTGGTACCACCAACTGTGGCCTGAAGAAGCACTCTGCAAACATGGCATGGTGTAAAACCCTATATGACAATAACCCATGATGCATTAGAATCAAATCAGAGTCAGATTTATCAGCCAAGTATGTTAAGACATTCACAATGTTGGTGACTCTCAAGCAATACAGACACATTAAAGCAAGACATTACCACAATAATGGCTGCTTGTTCGTATCATTCTCAGGGGATCTGTGCAGAGCCTATTTAGGACTTGGTGGTGCAGGAACCAAAGCCCATCTGTCAGGAGCATATGTAAATTAGCACTCTATCAAGCATACACAGGTGATGGACAGTACTATTGTAGTACTGTTCTACTGTTGGCTACAGTGTATTGATGAACATATTGTTGTATGCGCTGCATGGCATGGCATGTCTGGCCTGAGCTTTCACTGTTAGACTCCAGGCTTGGACCTGTGCCGCAAGGTTCACCACTGTTATATCACCTCCTGTGGCCACAAGTCATGTCAAACACCCAGATGTCCCACCGTCCCCCAAACTCCCTGTGGATGCTGCCATATATTTTGCACACAAGAGCAGTCTGAGGTTCAAGGTCAGTTGGCAGTAAGTAGTCTCATTGGCAGTAACTGGATTGAGTTGGTGTGATTTCATTACTGACACTGAGGAGGACATTTGAACGAGTCTAAAAGGATGATGAACTGATGAAAGAAAAGGACCTTTTTGGTATGTGTATCCCCAGACAGCTGAATGGCAATTGTAAACACCAGTAACCCTTAGTGTGAGAGGGGGGGGTGTCGTTGTTGAAATTGGCACACAGCGAAAAGTATACATAGCATAGCTCAACTATTTACTTCTTCAGAATCCAGACAATCACGCATTTTTCCATGTATAATATGACCTTCGGTCTTCAGAAGTGTAGGACAGGTGAAGAGTTAGAAACAGAGTTAGAAACAGTTAGAGATTCTAGAGCGAAGAGAGATTTTCTAGAGTGTGGCTCCATTGATTTCAATGGAGGGGGGTGAGTCATTATTCGAACTGTCACAGAGTGAAAAATATACATTGAAGAGCTTAGCTTAGATTTTATGAATCCCAAGAGTCGTGTGAACGTTTTGATATATAAAATGTGTATGAGCTGTGAGAATTAGAAGAGGGATGGCAGTTTAGAAAATGTCTATCTGGTTCATACAATTCTCTCAATGTTTTCTGAATGTTTTATTTAATATAATCAAAGCATTTTCCTTTTAAGGCACCTGTCTGTAATTGGGCTGGTGATTAACATCGATACCTTGACGCAAATGATCCCAAATCTGCTGGAGGACCAGCAGTATGTGCTGACCTACAGGTTTAGCCAGGATCATTTGGAGCTGCTCTTCAATTCAATCAGAGCATCAGGTTTGATTTACATTTTATAGTATTTGCAACAAAAAAGGGTCTAATCACCTTGTGGCCTCCGTGTCTGGTATAGTGTTACTATGGAATAAGCAAGTTGCCTTGATCTCAAGTAGCCTTGTGTTTGGTTGTGGGTATACTGTGCGTCTGTGGACATAGAGTAACATTCAAGTTAGGCTACAGTAGCAAACCTTCCAGCCTGAAATAGGACTTGCATGCACCATCCTATGCTGATCATGACCTCAGTTTACTGTTTGACTGTGTCACCTGTGAGCAGTGTGCACTGTGATTGGTCTACTTGTAGGGACAGACAGAGCCACAGACAGACAAACCTCTTCCTACCACTCCTCTTTACTCTACTCTATCACTCCTCTCTACTCTACTTCTCTACTCTATCACTCCTCTCTCATTACTCCCCTCTCTACACTACCACTCCTCTCTCTACTACTCGTGTAAGTAAACCCTGAAAAACTAGATCTGTATAAAATGTTGTATGTGTGTTTGTTTCCCTATAAGGCGGCAGCAACAACAATCTGACTGCTGGACAGTTCCAGGCCATCTTCCGCCGGCTGATGTTCCGGTGCGGTGTCAATGTTATGACTGGGTTGGATTTGGACCCAAACGCACGACACCGGAGGCAGAGAAAAAATGCAAAGCCCAAAGGGCGGTTTAATAATAAATTAATAAGTCCAGCAGGCAAGGTCGAAAACGATAAACAGGCAGGGGTCAGGCGATCAGCAAACAATGTCCAATATCCGTAATCCGTAATCAAAGTCCATATCCAGAAGGGGGGTCAGGGAATCCGTGTTTCAGTCCAGGGGTGGTGATAGCAGGCAAGCCGAGCACTGCACACTGGGTCTGGAGGGAAAATAAAACGGAACGAGAAAAAATGGATAAGCAAAACTGAAAACAGAGATACGGACAGCAATCAACAAGGTAGGCTAAGCTGGCTAGGGTACTTGCCACAGGTATTCTATGGGAAGTTCTGGCGATGAGCATGGAGAAAACCAGGGTTCTTGTAGGCAGGCGATGATGATGATTGGGACCCGGTGCGCAGCACTCAGCCGTAAGCGCATTCACTGATCACCACGATTGCCTTCACCTGTGGCGTTGGAGCGCGCGCCGTGCGCGTGCTGAGGTGCTGGGCGTCTCAGGATTGCTCTCAGGAGGCGGGAATTCGGGAGACCCCGAACGCCGCGGGGTAGAGCCGGACCGACGCACGTTGCGTCGGGCCACCGGCAAGCTCGGAGGAGCGGAGGGGAATGCGCGCGGAGGTGCCGCCGTAACAGGACCCCCCCCAAGCGGGAGCCACCTGGCGACCGACCGGGGGCATCAGGATGGGCCCGGTAGAAGTCGCGGAGGAGAACAGGGGTCATGATCTGGGACCGAGGAACCCAGCTCCGTTCCTCCGGGCCATACCCCACCCAGTCGACCAGGTATTGGAACCCGCGGCCCTGGCGGCGGACCTTCAGCAGCCGCCTCACCGCCCACTGAGGGTGGCCATCCACCAGCTGCGGAGGGGGCGGCGCGGGAGCCGGTGGCACGAGGGCGCTGGTGACGACGGGCTTGACCCGAGACACATGGAAAACCGGATGGACCCGGCGAAGGGAGGCGGGGAGAATCAACCGGACAGCGGCGGGGTTGACGACCCGGTCGATGAGGTAGGGCCCGATGAACCTCGACGCCAGCTTCCTGGAGGAGACGTGGAGGGGCAGGTCAGCAGTGGAGAGGTAAACCCGTTGACCGACCTGGTACACCGGGGCCGGGACACGCCGCCGGTTGGCACCGCGGGAGGCGCGCGCTGTAGCGCGGAGCAGGGCGGACCGCACTGCGGACCAGACCCTCTGGCACCGGCGGAGATGAGCCTGGACTGACGGCACCGACGCCTCGGCCTCCTGGAGCAGGAACAGGGGAGGTTGGAACCCCAGGGAGCACTCGAAGGGTGACATGCCGGTGGACTCGCTGACCATGGCGTTCAGTGAGTACTCGACCCAGGGCAGGTCCTGACTCCAGGAGGATGTGTGAAGGGAGGACATGCACCGGAGGGCTGACTCCAGGCTCTGGTTGGCTCTCTCCGCCTGGCCGTTGGTCTGTGGATGGTAACCAGAAGAGAGACTGACCGTGGCCCCAATCCCCGCACAGAATGCCCTCCATACCTGAGACGTGAACTGGGGTCCACGGTCAGACACCACATCCTGGGGCAGACCGTAGAGCCGAAAGACGTGCTCAGTCAGCAGCTCCGCCGTCTCCATCGAGGTGGGGAGCTTGGGTAGGGCCACGAGGCGCACAGACTTCGAAAACCGGTCCACAATGGTCAGGATGGTGGTGTTTCCCCGGGAGGGAGGGAGACCGGTCACGAAGTCCAGAGCGATGTGTGACCACGGACGACTGGGCACAGGAACGGGTCGCAACAGGCCAGCCGGCGGCTGGTGGGATGCCTTGCTGCGGACGCAGGTGGTGCAGGCGGAGACGAACTCTCTGACGTCCGCTGCTATGGTGGGCCACCAGAACCGCCGGCGTAGGAAAGACAGCGTACGGTGGGAACCCGGGTGGCAGGCAAACCGGCTCGCATGTCCCCACTGGAGGACACGGGTCCGGACGGCAGCCGGGACGAACAGCCGGTTGGGCGGGCCAGTCCGGGGGTCGGGTTGGGTGCGCTGGGCCCTCCTGACCACTGCCTCGACGTTCATGGTGACCACCCCGATCACCCGGGAGGCGGGAAGAATAGTGTCCGGAGTGGTAAGATCCTCCCCTGCCGCATAAAGCCGAGACAGTGCGTCAGCCTTGGTGTTCTTGGACCCCGGACGGTAAGTGATGTGGAAATTAAACCGTCCGAGGTACAGGGCCCAGCGCGCCTGACGGGAGGTCAGCCGCCTGGCCGACCTGAGGTAGGTCAGGTTCTTGTGGTCCGACCAGACGGTGACGGGGTGCTCCGCGCCCTCTAGCCAGTGCCGCCACTCCTGGAAGGCCTCCACAACAGCCAGCAGCTCCCTGTTGCCGATGTCGTAGTTCTCCTCTGCAGGTGTGAAGCGGCGGGAGAAGAAGGCGCAGGGATGCATCTTCTGGTCGGCCGCTGACTGTTGTGAGAGAACCCCGCCGAGACCCGTGTCTGAAGCGTCCACCTCCACGGTGAAGGGCCTCGAGGGGTCGGGATGAAGCAGGACCGGCGCGGAGGTGAACCGCCTCTTGAGGTCGGTGAAGGCGGCACTGGCTGCAGGTGTCCAGGTAAAAGGACGCAGAGAGGAGGTGAGGGCAGTGAGGGGAGCGGCCACCCGGCTGTAGTCCCGTATGAATCGCCGGTAGAAGTTGGCGAAGCCAAGGAAGGACTGCAGCTGCTTACGGGTGGTGGGTTGGCTCCACTCGACGACAGCCTGGATCTTCTTGGGATCAGGCCGAGTTTGTCCACCTTCCACAATAAGTCCCAGGAACTCCACAGAGGGAGTGTGGAAGGTGCACTTCTCGGCCTTGATGAAGAGGCGGTTCTCCAGGAGACGCTGGATGACAAGGCGGACGTGCTGGACGTGTTCCTCAGCGCTCCTGGAGAACACCAGGATGTCGTCGAGGTAGAGCACAACAAAGATATCCAGCATGTCCCGGAGGATGTCATTCATCATAGCCTGGAACACGGAGGGGGCGTTGGTGAGGCCAAACGGCATGACTAGGTATTCGTAATGGCCTCGGGGAGTCTTGAACGCGGTCTTCCACTCATCCCCCTCATGGATTCGAACCAGGTGGTAGGCGTTCCGGAGGTCCAACTTCGTGAAGATGGTGGCCTCCAGGAGGGGTTCGAAGTTGGAACTCATGAGGGGGAGAGGGTACGTGTTCCTGATGGTGATGGCGTTCAGCTCCCGGTAGTCAATGCATGGCCTGAGGTCCCCACCCTTCTTCTTCACGAAGAAGAACCCCGCCGCCACCGGGGAGAGAGTGGGTCGGATGAGGCCCTCAGCCAGACACTCAGAGATGTAGCTGTCCATAGCCGCCTTCTCAGGGAGGGAGAGGTTGTACAGGCGACTAACTGGGAGCTGGGCGCCGGGGCGGAGCTCAATGCCGCAGTCGTAGGGCCGGTGCGGGGGAAGGGTGCGGGCGCGCTCCTTGCTGAAGGCCTCTCCCAGGTCGTGGTAAACCTCTGGCACGGTGGAGAGGTCGGGGGGAGCAGGGGGCGGCCGAGACGACAGGGAGGGAGTCTGAGCAGCACGGAGGCACCGCGCGTAACAGGCCGTGCTCCAGCTCAGAATGCGGCCGGGGCCGTAGCTGACATGCGGCACATGGAGCTCCAGCCATGGTCGGCCCAGAATGAGAGGAGCCCGGGGGGTCTCAAGAATGTAGAACCGGATCTCCTCCACGTGATTTCCGGAAATTGTCATGGTCAGTGGCTCGGTCCGGTGTGTGAGGGGGCCTAGGTCGTGTCCATCCAAGGCCGAGACGGTGAGAGGGGTTTCCAGGGCGGCGAGGGGGAAAGCCGCTGAGGCGGCAAGGTGCGCATCCACAAAGTTGTCATCAGCCCCAGAGTCAATGAGCGCACCGATGGTAAGCGTCTGCCCGTGCCAGGCGAGGGTAACTTCGAACCGGGCAGGGCTGACAGATGGTGGGGAATGGGTAACACGGCTCACCAGAAATCCCCTCCTGGCTGGTGAGCCTACTCTTTTTGGCAGAGTGGGACAGTTGTCCCTCAGATGGCCCTTAGCTCCACAGTAGAGACACAATCCCAGTGCCCTCCTTCGGTCCTTCTCAACAGCCGTGAGGCGAGCCCTACCCACTTGCATGGGCTCTTCGCTGGTGAGAGCAGGCATGGTCAGGGTAAGTGGAACGGTGGAGGAGTTGCCCGGAGAGCGACCAGAGGGGGCGGGATGACGCAGCGCTTTCTCACGCTTCCTCTCCTGGTTGCGTTCGTCGATTTCCATAGCGAGAAAGATGAGTTGGTTAAGGAAGGTGGGGCGGTCCCTGACCAGCGCGTCCTTGAGAGTCTCGCTCAGGCCTCGTCGGAACTCGCTGCGCAGACCGACGTCGTTCCACCCGCTACCCATAGCCAGGGTGCGGAACTCGGTAGCGTAGGCAGCCACGGAGCGGCCACCCTGCTGGATGGTGGTGAGACGGGCATTAACGTCCTGACCATCAGCAGCATGATCAAAAACTAGCCTAAACTCGGCCTCAAAAGCAGCAGTCATCGCGGAGGTGACTGCCCGGACCCAGGGCTGCCTGGACCCACTTCAGAGCCTCCCCAGTGGTGAGTGTAGCAATGTAGCCCACCCGTGCAGCGTCAGACCAATACATGCTGGGTTGATGTTGGAAAATGTATCCACACTGCATGAGGAAGCCCCTACACTCAGAGAAGGTCCCATCGTATGGCTTGGGGTTAGCTAGGTGAGGTTCACGCTGGGGCTGGGTCCACTGCTCTCCAGTGCCGGCTGGGTCCATACTGGCCAGATCTTCTGTTATGACTGGGTTGGATTTGGACCCAAACGCACGACACCGGAGGCAGAGAAAAAATGCAAAGCCCAAAGGGCGGTTTAATAATAAATTAATAAGTCCAGCAGGCAAGGTCGAAAACGATAAACAGGCAGGGGTCAGGCGATCAGCAAACAATGTCCAATATCCGTAATCCGTAATCAAAGTCCATATCCAGAAGGGGGGTCAGGGAATCCATGTTTCAGTCCAGGGGTGGTGATAGCAGGCAAGCCGAGCACTGCACACTGGGTCTGGAGGGAAAATAAAACGGAACGAGAAAAAATGGATAAGCAAAACTGAAAACAGAGATATGGACAGCAATCAACAAGGTAGGCTAAGCTGGCTAGGGTACTTGCCACAGGTATTCTATGGGAAGTTCTGGCGATGAGCATGGAGAAAACCAGGGTTCTTGTAGGCAGGCGATGATGATGATTGGGACCCGGTGCGCAGCACTCAGCCGTAAGCGCATTCACTGATCACCACGATTGCCTTCACCTGTGGCGTTGGAGCGCGCGCCGTGCGCGTGCTGAGGTGCTGGGCGTCTCAGGATTGCTCTCAGGAGGCGGGAATTCGGGAGACCCCGAACGCCGCGGGGTAGAGCCGGACCGACGCACGTTGCGTCGGGCCACCGGCAAGCTCGGAGGAGCGGAGGGGAATGCGCGCGGAGGTGCCGCCGTAACAGTCAAGCCAGTTCAGTCTGGCAACGTGACAGAACAGGATGCCACTGTGTCCCTGTCTGCAGGGTCACAGGGTCTAGCCGCTTTGGTGGTCTTGTGGAGAATGCTCTGGTCTACATCGCAGGATTTGTTGTTAGGCGGATTCTCTGCAGCCTGTCCTGTGATGTGTGCCGGACCAGCCTGGTGACAGATGCTGTGCACGCATCATTCGACGAGAGCTACCACCTTCTTGAGCTGAGAAACAACAGTGGGCTGGTGATTCCCTCAGAAGGAACGGTTAAAGGAAAATGCTCGTTTTTGACAACCTGGACCTTATTTACGACATATTATAAGAAGTTTGACTCACCCAGATCACTTTTGTGTTGTTCGGAGGCCTGTAGAAGAAATTTAAAATCCAGCGCGAGCCAGTATATCCATGTAATGGCGGCGCACGGGGCAAAGGGAATGCAGTTTCTCAAAATCCATTTTCGGCCGCTAAACGGTTGTTTTCATCAATCAGATTGCATGAATCGACAGTTGATATTCCTCTACGCGAGCCATTCTTTCGGTTTTCAAATACGTGGTCTGTAGCCTCTGTAATATGATCTTTACACTGGCTATGCTCCCTCACATTCTCTGCGCTACGATCGGATTGTTGCTGACGAATGACGACGACAATATTCTCGGCACCAACTACGATCGTAGCGCAGAGAATGTGAGCCGGAGAATAGCAGGCTGCGCGCTGGCCTGTGCGCATGCGTGCTGGAGCAAGTGGGGGAGAGGCTTGTAAAGATCATATTACAGAGGCTACAGACCACGTATTTGAAAACCGAAAGAATGGCTCGCGTAGAGGAATATCAACTGTCGATTCATGCAATGTGATTGATGAAAACAACCGTTTAGCGGCCGAAAATGGATTTTGAGAAACTGCATTCCCTATGCCCCGTGCGCCGCCATTACATGGATATACTGGCTCGCGCTGGATTTTAAATTTCTTCTACAGGCCTCCGAACAACACAAAAGTGATCTGGGTGAGTCAAACTTCTTATAATATGTCGTAAATAAGGTCCAGGTTGTCAAAAACCAGCATTTTCCTTTAAGGTGAGTCAGAACATTCATCTGCCACTCTGTACCCCCAGCTAGCATGCTGCCCACAAGGACAACCCCCCCCCCCCACACACACACAAACACACACATGCACACACACACACTCACACAAGTGAAGTCTTTAGTCTTTACTGCACTAACAGTGCATTGCCATTGATCTGAAACTGAATACACCATACACAACTGAGACAATACTAATTCCTAATAGGCTTAGCTTTAATGGCATGAAACATCTTCTGATTCTCTTTCTGAAGGTGGTGAGAGCTGCAGAGAGAGTGATTCGCCGTGGGCCATCAGGGCAAGCTCCAAACGAGTTGGTTGTCACACACATCATCCGTGAAGAGATGGGCAAGGAAGACATCTTTTCACTCGGCAGGCACATTGAGGAGACACAGTTCGGGATTGACAATCATCAGTCCCAACTGTTGTCTCTGATTGTGTCTGTTTTTTTGAAAATCCGGCTGCACCACATCGCAAAAATGACAACCCTCACCTGGCAGAGTGGAAGCACAAGGAAGAAAGTGTGCAAGACAGTTCTCTTTCAGGGATTCTAGCCCCACTCTGTCTGACTGTGACGACTCTCAGACTTTCCCCTGCTGGACAAAAATACCTGTGCCCGTGTGGACAAGGCATGAGTGGGGCTGCATGGATGGTGGAGCAGATTGAAACATCTTGTGTGCCCATCCATTTCACAAACACCAGGGGCGCTCTCTCATCCCCCTGACGGAGCCTCTGGCTTGCTTCTTGGTCAGCTTTAGGAGCAAGTCCATGTCTAACAAGTCAACTGGTCATCGAATCACCTCCATCACAGAAACACAGCCGTGTTAAGCTTGCATATGATCAGTAGCAGCAGTGTTTACATTGTTGGAGACAAAGTGATAGAGTAGTAGTTGGAAAAAATAGGTGAACAGCAACATCATGTTGTCCTGCAATTACCCACCCACCAGCACTCCAGAAGTGTGTGTGTGTGTGTGTGTGTGTGTGTGTGTGTGTACCACCTACCTTGTTATAGTTGTATCAGTTGAACATGGTGTTGAAGTCCTGCATGTCCTTGCTGGTGCCCCAGTAGTGGTTGGTGTCCAGCCTTCTCTGGATGGTGTCCAGGTCCATGGGCCTCTGGATCACCTGGTGCCAGTCCTGCAGTGAAGCAGCACCACACATTTACTTTAGTTTATTCCTCTAGCAAAAAGTTTTTGAAATCAAATTTTACTGTTTTCATTAACTGTACATCTAGTTTATTCCATTCATACATGGCTCGGTACAGGAGCGTTTGTTTGATTGCATTTGTTCTTGCTTTTGGCAATATAAAATGTCCTCCTCTAGCATGCCTGGCTGAGCATCAATCGTGTATCTACGCTGAAAGATAAATTGTTGTACAACTTATACAGTCATTGTTACAGAGATATTTCTGATAAATACAAGTAATGAAATAACTAATCTATTTTTAACAAATAGCTAATCTAGACAAGTATACATTGTAATTAAATTGGGGTTCTATATTAACAACATAGTGCTATGCGTGCTGCACTGTTTTGTACCATTTGTAATTGGGACTGCATCTATAATCCCTTAACAAGTCACAATAAAACATTTTTGTCACAATATAAATATACAAGCATTCCAGCTAATCCCAGTGATAGGAAATGCCACTTATGCACAATTACAGGGACTTTCTCCCAGATGATCTAACATCTACCATTTAAAATCATGGGTGCAGACTTGTCATCTTTAAGTGAAAATAGCCGTTTTTAATCCAAAATAGGTCATTTGTTTGATCTGTGTATGTATGGGTTTGTATGTTTGTCACCTTTTTCACCTGTGATCGGTTTGGTTTGTAGGCTACCTCTGAAAATATACACAGTGAATCTGTGGGTTCATTGACGTCACATAGTGGGAAGCCCTGCACAAGATGGCTGCCACGTCGGAGGTCAGTCCATTGGAATTCTACAGCACAATGGCCAGTCTAGTTCTTTATCATGTCTATGCCACCGCTGACCTGGGAAATCTGTGGAGTCTTTTGGTTTTTATGTTCTGGGACTACTGCCTCTTGTGGTAGCAGCAATGGAATTGCAGGGTTCTGGGACTTCTGCCTCTTGTGGTAGCAGCAATGGAATTGCAGGTCAACAACAGACAGTTTTTATGTTCTGGGACTACTGCCTCTTGTGGTAGCAGCAATGGAATTGCAGGGTTCTGTGACTACTGCCTTTTGTGGTAGCAGCAATGGAATTGCAGGTCAACAACAGACAGTAAGACGCAAGAAGCACGGACAAAAAGGATTCCCTCTCCTTGGTGTGTCGGCTTACAGCCAACACACACAAAAAACTATGCGTTATAGATGCAGTAACGATATTCCTCACTCCTCTACAGTAGGTGGCGGTAACGTGCATCGTAACGTTGTTTGCGGTGCGCCAGTAAACTCGAAGAAGAAGAAGAAAAGGGAGATTTTAAGAAGGCGCGCGCACAATTCATTTTTGTCAACAACTTCTTCGAGGTTCGAATTATCCGGACAGGATAGCCAGCTAATTAGCTTTTTAGATATTGCGAATATATCTATATATAGCTGGCTACTGTTTTGCAATGTTGGAATACATATGCGATGTGACCTGCAGACGTATTGGTCATGAGAAATGGCGGTAACGTAGCGAGACTGAGGTAACGTTAGCCAGCTAGCTACATTAAGTTAACGGTAGCCTAGCGCTAGCTAGTTTAGAATAGTGTGCAGCTAACCAAATCGACTCTCTCCCCTTAGCTAACGTTAACAAGGTAAATGGCACTGGCTAACCATAATTAGGGTTAGCTGCTAACACCCAGCTAACGTTACTAGCTAACACAGTACCAGCATCGATTTATATAGCAATCAAAGGAAGCGACCGTCTGACAAGCACAATGGACTTCACACATCCACCACTGGTATGTGACGCTAAAACGTTACGATTAGCTAGCTACCTTAAAGCCTAGTTTACTAGCTAATGTTAACAAGATAGCAGTCCACTTAGCCTAACGTTAGTCTATACTGCATATGCTCAGGCTCATAAGAGCTCTGGGGCAATAGAGTAATGCTATGAGCCATAGTTTGCCTTATAACGTTAGCTACGGTCAACTAGGCAGTGGACTGTTATCTTCCTAACAAATCAGGTAACACTAGCTAACGTTAGCCAAAGCTACCTATTCTAGAGTAACGCTAAAGCGGGGCCCTTTACGACCTCACCCCCTCTCTCTGGACCAGACTACGACCTCACCCCCTCTCTCTGGACCAGACTACGACCTCACCCCCTCTCTCTGGACCAGACTACGACCTCACCCCCTCTCTCTGGACCAGACTACGACCTCACCCCCTCTCTCTGGACCAGACTACGACCTCACCCCCTCTCTCTGGACCAGACTACGACCTCACCCCCTCTCTCTGGACCAGACTACGACCTCACCCCCTCTCTCTGGACCAGACTACGACCTCACCCCCTCTCTCTGGACCAGACTACGACCTCACCCCCTCTCTCTGGACCAGACTACGACCTCACCCCCTCTCTCTGGACCAGACTACGACCTCACCCCCTCTCTCTGGACCAGACTACGACCTCACCCCCTCTCTCTGGACCAGACTACGACCTCACCCCCTCTCTCTGGACCAGACTACGACCTCACCCCCTCTCTCTGGACCAGACTACACGATATTTGTCTTTCACGATTGTCAGCGTGTAATTATGGAGACTAGCAACGCTAAAGTGATGCTGCGAGGCATGTTTTGCGGTTGCGGCATCAGTCTTTTCTTGTCCTTCATGTGATTCTGCTCAGTGTACAGTTCATTATATAGTCTCCAAATGACTTGAATTTATTTATTTGCATTCATTGCATGATACATTGTGTCAGTGCGCTAATGTGACTATTATGCAAATAGTTAAACCTCTATATATTCACAGGAGAGACCGCAGAAGAAGCTCCGTTACATCCCAAATCAAGAGTGGTAGGATCAAAATTAGTCCTAATGTTGCTTGACATCACATTAGCTTGCATAACTTGCTTCTTAGTCAGTGATCCATCTATGCACTGTCCTGTCTTTGCATTGTCCTGTCTCGTCCCTGTCTGTCCAATGTTGTCTCAATGTTATGCACCATGTCCCAAAGCAAATTCTTAGTACATTGAAAAACTACAATGGCCATAAACAGATTTTGATTCTGTATCCTGTTTCTAATGACAGCGTACCCACAAGATTGCAAAATCAACAGGTGTCCTTGAGCGACCTTGAAAATATCTTTGATGATATGGGTAAGAACAGAATCAAATGTGTGATGTGATATTGCTCGGGTTTGCCCTAAAAGCCAAGTTTTCTGTCCTTTTTATGGCTGAGAATTGTCAGATGTGGGTGAGCATCTGTCCCTACACCATTCACACAATGGCACCCTGTTTCTAGATCACCTAATTCTGTACCTAAATTTACCAGACCTTTGTGAATTTCTACAGATTCTCTCTCTGGGGGAGAGGATAACTTACCGCCTCTGTCTCCGGTGCTCACAACTTGTCCTGCAGTAGGCAGGTAAGTGTTTGTTCGCAGTAGTATTGTTGTGACATCCTAATGTGTAGTTGTGATATTGTGATTAAAAAGTGCACACTTATTGTCTGTCCATTGTAGAGGTGATGATGCTGAAATGGACTCTCCTCCAGTTAAGTTTGCCTTGCCTGGCAAATGTGAGACACCAGATCATAACAGGAAGGCAGAAACACCTTG
>NW_028176697.1:0-2500 GCF_949987555.1 Borostomias antarcticus
GGATCACGTTTGCCAATCGGTCCGTGTTTGTCTCATTAGACGGTCCGTGTTTCACTGGTGAGATTGCCCTGGTCCGTAGGGCACCGTAGGGACTAGAGTCATGGGTAAAAATTTCGCTTTTGAGGGTCTCCCCCCTCGGGGTACAAGACCCAAGCGAGTTCCCCTGACTTTGGCTGGTTCTTCATTTTTCAAAAACCAGGTTTCTGAAACCGTGCTGACTGTTGGTCGAAATAGTACAATCATTCTTCCATTGGGACGTCTAGCAATTTTTCTTGAAAGTTTTGAGTCGAGTAACATCGTCCTACATTGCCCATTCATTGTCAATGGGGTGCTTTTTGGTTAGTTTTTTTTTTTTTTTTTTTTAATTCTCTGAAAAATGCCCACTGAGGATCGCTCTCAGATGTAAGAGGCTTTAACCTGCTTTTGGGGCCGATGGTTCCAGGGGGGACCGCTCAGGGGCTCTACCCGACTTTGGGGACCAGGGCTGGGGGGGAGGACAGAGGGGCCCTACCCCTCTCAGGGGACCAGGGCTGGGGGGAAGGACAGAGGGGCCCCACCCCTCTCAGGGGACCAGGGCTGGGGGGGAGGACAGAGGGGCCCCACCCCTCTCAGGGGACCAGGGCTGGGGGGAAGGACAGAGGGGCCCTACCCCTCTCAGGGGACCAGGGCTGGGGGGAAGGACAGAGGGGCCCCACCCCTCTCAGGGGACCAGGGCTGGGGGGGAGGACAGAGGGGCCCCACCCCTCTCAGGGGACCAGGGCTGGGGGGGAGGACAGAGGGGCCCCACCCCTCTCAGGGGACCAGGGCTGGGGGGGAGGACAGAGGGGCCCCACCCCTCTCAGGGGACCAGGGCTGGGGGGAAGGACAGAGGGGCCCTACCCCTCTCAGGGGACCAGGGCTGGGGGGAAGGATAGAGGGGCCCCACCCCTCTCAGGGGACCAGGGCTGGGGGGAAGGACAGAGGGGCCCTACCCCTCTCAGGGGACCAGGGCTCCAGGTTAACACACAGCACCTCTGCTCCGGGCACCGGACCTCCAGTAACCTCGCGCACCGCTCGAACCCGTTCACCCACCCTTAAGCACTCTCCTCCGGGCACTAGACCTCCAGACCGTCGGCCCCCAGAACTATATGGCCCTGGTAATCCTTAACATTAGTACAGTAAAAGTGGGACTTAGGTTTTGGCCCTGCATGCAGCACCGTGGCCCTGGTAATCCTGTATAAATGTGGCCGGGAAAGGGGGAGGAAGGGCGGCCGCCTCCCTTCCTCCCCCCCCGGGCGGTCATCCGGGGCGGTCATCCGGGGCAAAGGGGGCCGGGCGGGGGAAGCGGTGCCGCTGCCTTTCCCCCCGCAGCGCTACGGGGGGTTAAGGTTTTAAGAACCACCTCGCCACCGTGACCGAACCACCCCTTCCTGGGAGCCGCCACTGGAATCGCCCTACCGACCAACTCTTACTGCCCCAGTCTTGTTCCTTCTTTGGAGTGATCCCTCTCTCACTCCCTGGGTATCGCCCTACCTGCCGACAAGCGCATATGCGCGTGTGTTGACGGGGGTTACGCTCCCCTCTCTGCCGTTTAACCATGCTTCAGAGCCCGCCACCCCCTGCAGACTGCTGCCTTCCTTGGATGTTCTCACTCCCTGGGTATCGCCCTACCTGCCGACAAGCGCATATGCGCGTGTGTTGACGGGGGTTAAGCTCCCCTCTCTGTGCCGTTTAACCATGCTTCAGAGCCTGCCACCCCCTGCAGACTGCTGCCTTCCTTGGCTGTTCTCACTCCCTGGGTATCGCCCTACCTGCCGACAAGCGCATATGCGCGTGTGTTGACGGGGGTTAAGCTCCCCTCTCTGTGCCGTTTAACCATGCTTCAGAGCCTGCCACCCCCTGCAGACTGCTGCCTTCCTTGGATGTTCTCACTCCCTGGGTATCGCCCTGCCGGCCGACTGCTAACAAGCGTATGTGGGACTGGGTATTGACGGGGGAGCGCTCCCCCGCCGAGTGATCCATCGTTCGGGCCTGAGAGGGACGGGGGACCGCTGCCCCCTCCCACAGACTACCATCTTTCGGGCTCCATCTTTCGGGCTGACCGGCCGGGGGAAGCGGTGCCGCTGCCTTTCCCCCCGCAGCACTACGGGGGGTTAAGGGTAAGCACCACCGTGACCGAACCGCTCTCCATCGTACTTCTCGTACGGATCTGACTTCTCCATCTTTCCAATGGACGAACCGGGGGAACCGGGAGGTTTTGAGAAAAAGGTGTTTTGGCGACGGGCAGGAGGCGAGTCGCCGGGGGCCATGAGCCCCCGATGGTCCTGCGCCCTCACTCGCCGGCCGCCATGTAGTACAACTTGGTCAGACGGGTCGACTCGGCCTCGCTCTGAGAATGCGGCCGTGGTCGGCGGCGGAGGAACGCTCCCCCGTCGCGCAGACAGGCGCGGAGGCGCTCCCGCTGTCGAGAGGAACCGGCCAGAGGATAAGACCTTCCAGACGGCCCTCCCTAGGAAGGAGA
>NW_028176697.1:7500-12500 GCF_949987555.1 Borostomias antarcticus
CCTGCAATCTGACCCCCGTCTTTATATTGTCATCCCGCCCTGCCGTATCCACCCCTTTAAGCCATCAATTCGGCTACGGGGTGGTTATTTGCTACTACCACCAATTCGTATATTGATCCAAGCCGGCCGAACGTGAGGCCAGCAGGTCAGTGACTGACGAGACACCGCCCCCTAAACACCCAGCGAAAACCCGCGCGCGATACAGACAACCGCCGGGCACAAGTACCCGCCGGCAACTGCACCCCGCCCGAGGACGCATGAGTGCCTCCCCCCCCCAAGTGGGGGGGGAGAAGGAGTCGGAGCTCAGTCAGCCCCATCGCCACTGACAGAGTCCAAGGAGACGAAGGCGCGAGCCCGCGACTCCTCAAGGCACTACCCCGTAGGGGCGTGATTTTGACTATAGCAGGTCTGTAACCCATACCAACTTCTTGTTTTTTTGCCCGCAAAGCGAGTCAGGGGGTGCCGGGAAATCCAGCTCGAACAGGCACCCATGTGCGGCCCAACTCCCACCCAACGCACCTCGAGACCGCACGCGTAGCGCGGAATGCAACGCCGCGCCCGCACATGCGGGGACGGGGGTACGTAGGTAGGAAGGGCGGCAGGTGACGAGTCCCTTGCAGAGGCCGATCACCTTGGAGACTTAATGTGGATAAGGTCCATGCCCAAGAGAGATTTATACCCCCTCCCCCGGATTTTCAAGGCCTGCGAGAGCCTACCTGATGTCGCCCTCCCCTCGCAAGAGGGGAGAACTCAGGGGCCCCCACCAGCTTCTCCGGGATCGGTCTTACCGCCTGCGTTCGCCCATCTCTCAGGACCGCACGGAACCCTTCTCCGCTTCGGCCTCCAAGGTCCTCGTTTGAATATTTGCTACTACCACCAATATCACCACCTGCGCTTCATTGAATTCCTTCACTCCGACCTTCAAAGCGCACTTCTCCTACCCGAACGCACCTCGAGACCGCACGCGTAGCGCAGGCAGCAAGCAAACACGAGTGTCCGCCGGCAACCGCGCCTGCACATGCGGAGACGTGGGCGCCTCCCCCTCTCGGGGGAAGGTAAGAGAGGGCGGCAGGTGATGAGAACCTCGCAGAGGCCGATCACCTTGGAGACTTAATGTGGATAAGGTCCATGCCCAAGAGAGATTTATACCCCCTCCCCCGGATTTTCAAGGCCCGCGAGAGCCTACCTGATGTCGCCCTCCCTTCGCAAAGAAGGGAGAACTCAGGGGCTCTCACCAGCTTCTCCGGGATCGGTCGTACCGCCTGCGTTCGCCCATCTCTCAGGACCGCACGGAACCCTTCTCCGCTTCGGCCTCCAAAGTTCTCGTTTGAATATTTGCTACTACCACCAAGGGTTAGGGTTCGGGTCCAGCTCCCGCCGTTAACCCGCGCTTCCTTGAATTTCTTCACTTTGATATTCAAAGCACTGGCCGGTGCTTCGTTTAATTAAACAGTCGGATTCCCCTGGTCCGCACCAGTTCCAAGTCAGCTGCTAGGCGCCGGCCGAGGCGACCCGCCGGGACCCCGCGCGAACGGGGCCGGCGAGCGCCGTAGCTGGGGAGATCCGCGAGAAGGGCCCGGCGCGCGTCCAGAGTCGCCGCCGCCGACCGCCGTACCCCGACCCCTCAACCGGCCCGCCTTAGACGCGGCGTCGGACACCGCCCCGGCAGACCCCCGCCGCGGCACCCCGAGGGGCGCCACGGACAAGGGCCCGCGAGGCGGGCCGCGCACCGCGCTTCCGGCGGCGGAGAGAGGAGGGCGACGGGGCGACTGCTCCCTCGGCCGCGGCTCGAGCCCAGCCCCGCTTCGCACCCCAGCCCGACCGACCCAGCCCTTGGAGCCAATCCTTATCCCGAAATTACGGATCTGACTTGCTGACTTCCTTACCCCCCTTGTTCTAACATGCCAGAGGCTGTTCACCTTGTAGACCTGCTGCGGATATGGGTACGGTCCGGCGCGAGATTTAAACCCCCTCCCCCGGATTTTCAAGGCCTGCGAGAGCCTACCTGATGCAGCCCTCCCTTCGCAAGAAGGGAGGTCTCAGGGGCTCCCACCAGCTTCTCCGGGATCGGTCGTACCGCCTGCGTTCGCCCATCCCTCAGGGCCGCACGGAACCCTCCTCCACTTCGGCCTCCAAAGTTCTCGTTTGGATATTTGCCACTACCACCAAGGTTAGGGCCATGCCCCCGCCGTTTACCACGCTTCTTCAAATTTCTTCACTTTGACATTCAAAGCACTGGGCGGTGCTTGGTTCTAATTAAACAATCTGATTGAGTCCCTGTCCGGCCAACGGTGATTGAAACCTTATCAACACCGTACATGTGTGTTCACGACGCCTTAATGGTTCGGTAATGGAATACTCGAACCGGGTATGACGATCGTGTTTTAGTCTAGATAAGGCGTGCCGAAGCACCTCAACATACTACCCGATCGACGACGCTGTGTGAACAAGTCGAGGTTCACAACACAGGCCAACGACCGACGCTAACAGAAAGCCGGCCAACACTTACGGAACTTGTGTTTAAGAAAGCCGGCCGCGTCTTAGGATCGGGCCAACTGGGACGGCCTCTCAAGATGGATCCAGCCGCTGCCCTGAGCAGAAGTCTCTCAGGCCTCTGTCGAAAGTCGGCTTACGCCCATCAACACCGGCCAAGCGAATGGGAACGGTAAAGTGCTCCAACAGGAAACCGGCCTAGACCATGAGTCAGTCGCTTGGCTCGACCGACTCCCCAGTCCCGAGGTCAAATGGCCTAGTGAAATCGCCCAATACATCCAAGGAGTACAGGACGACCCTTCGGCTCACCAACCTCGCAAACTGGGTCATCCTCGTTCTGGACACCCCTAACGCCGACAACAAGTGGAAGTTCGATGCGGGCCATTTGCCTCTGGCCCCCATCGGGAAACCGAAGTACCGCACACTCCTCACCGCACCTAGCTGCCCTAGGATCTCTTTCGTGAGGGGAGAGTAGTACGCTACCTTCTCTTTCCTAGCATCCTCCAACGTCTCGGAGGACACTTCGTAGCGTACCGTGACGTCGGCCACTAACGCCAAGTCGGCTTTCGTGAACACCAGGTCGGGAACGCGCAGCTCCCCGGAAGAGGAGCGTACACGAAACTCCCTGGCGACCTTCCAGCCGGCTCGAGTGGCTTCATCCGCCAAGAGGTCACACACTTTGTTGTGTCTTCTGATCCGACTAGACTGCACAGAAGGACACGTTCCCAGGATGTGTGAACAGGTTTCGCTCGGTCCTTGGCATCGGCGACAGGTACTGTTAACCTCCGACCTACCTCTCGCCAACGCCTCCAGGGTCGGATACACGTTGGCCCTGAGCTGAAGCCCAGCAATATACTGGGCCTCCGAGAACCCCATCTGAGTGGGGCACGAAAGCCAGCAATTACTGAAACTATCATTCTCGAAGACCTCGATGCCCGACCCCTGGGTCGTTAACCCACACCAGGACCTAAACGATTCCTGCCGCCAGTCACACGGGACTGGACACCTCGGCCGCATTGGCTCGGTGGTTGGATTCGCAGCTTGGGCGTTCCCCCCTACACCTGATATCCCGAGGGAGGGCGCCGTCCCCATGCGACCACCTGCCTTCGACCATAAACTCTCGAATTGCGATACGCTCACCGTTGCCAACGTGGCCACCCGCGTCAGTTCATCTTCCGATGAACCTAAGCGGACAAGCCGGCGGATTTGGACTGAAGGGATGAAGCGGGCTAACTGAACGATCCCCAGGCCGCCGTCCCGCGACCTGGAGTACAGAAGCCCGTCACAAGTGCACAGCGGGAGGTGTAACCACCCCTTCACTGCACACCTGATCAACCCATCCACCTGCCCGAGGAGAGTGACACACGCCCCGCCGTGATCCAGCTGGAAGACCAACCTCGGGATAGCATACGTCTTGAACATCTTGACCTTCTGAGAAGGTTTCAGCGCCGCGCGCCCGATTTTGCCGATCCAGTCACGGACCAACGCCATCGGTTCTGTGAAACTTAAGCCTGTCCGCGGGTTCACCATCATCCCGAGATACTTCGCAGATTCCTCGGGGCCGATCAGGCGGAGGGGCTCTCCGCACACCTTCCAAGGCGTGCAGACGTTCTCAACGATTGCCCCATCCACCCTCTGGATTAGGAACCCGTGGCACTTCTTGGGTTGCACGCGCATCCCAGTCAACTGGCAGAAAGTTTCAAGAATAGCGATGTTCTTCGACATACCCATCCACGTGCTGCTAACCAACACCAGATCATCAGCGAAAGCGAGCGCTGTCACTGAATGGCCCTCGAGAGTGGCGCCCTCACCCGCTCGTTCGAGTGCATGGATCAAGGGATCCAGCGCCAGATTAAAGAGGATCGGAGACATGGGGTCACCCTGTTTGACACCCACGCGCATTTCGATAGGGACGGAGACGCCCCCAGCAGCCCTCACTCGCGTCACCAAGTCCACATAGGAGTGCTCCACACACCCCACAACATGGCCGTCTAATCCCCTCTGTCTCAATGCACTCACCAGGTGCTCGTGAGAGACAGTGTCAAAGGCTTTCGCAAAGTCGATCAGCACGACAGCCAGCCCAGCGCGCCTTCCTCTACCCTGTTTGATTAATCCCTCAAGGATCATCAGGTTTTCAGAGCAGCCAGGGGAGCATACAAACCCCCTCTGGCGCGCATGTGTCCCACAGGCTTTGGTAAGCCTCACCGTGAGGATGCGCGAGTACAGGCGGAGAAGCATGGATCCGATGGTGATTGGACGCCAATTCGATACCAACTTAAGTTCCACCGGATCCGATGACTTCGGCAGCAACGTCGTCCGAGACTCCTTGATCGCCTTCGGCAGGATTCCTGAGACGAACCATGTGTTGAACACGGCCGCGAGACGTCTTCCGCTGGGATCCCATTCGCCAAGCGCCCTGGATCCGATACCATCGGGACCCGCAGCAGAAAGAGGGTTGATTCTCTTGAGGTTTTCGCGTACCTCGGAGGCTGAGATGAGCGAACAGA
>NW_028176696.1:5000-10000 GCF_949987555.1 Borostomias antarcticus
AGGGCGTGATGTGTTTGCTTTCTTCTCATTAGAATAACGCAAATCAATTCAGATCAAACCAATGCAAATGCAGGTTTGTTTGGATCAAATATCTCAGTCAACAAAACTCTATCGCACCCTTCTCCCTCTCTCTCTCTCTTTTTGTTTATTTTGTCTCAATTCTTCTCTCTGTACAAGACGTGTCCCAGCACCCCTCCCTCGTAATGGATTTTGATGAACATGCTTTAATTTGAATGACAGTTCCATGCAATGCAGTGCAAGTATTTTCTCATGCAGTTACTGTGCCGGTTTCCACAGAGTGCGGACAGTGACTGTATTTCTATCTTCTTTTACAGGAGAGAAAGAGCATTAAAAGTAAGCCATGCTGGAAGCCCGTTCTCTCTTGATTCAGGACAGGGCCCGGCATGTTCCGTGGGTTTGCCCTCACCCTTGCCTGCGCTTTGTTTTGTTGTCATACCTCACGCATCAGGTCATGAACGAGACCGCGGCGACGCCCGCGCTGCGCGTGACACGCCTCCGTAGCTGTCCGACATTGCGCCTGACCAAAAAGACCAGGGCGCTTCGCCGTCGGATTGGGCGGCGGGGTCTTTGTAGTCCGTACTGTAACGCTCCATCCGAGTGGATTGAATTGTTTTTTGGTGTAATATAGCACTTGATAACAACGACAATGATGCAGAGTTGCATTATGGGATGCGACACCCAAACACGTGTAATAGAAGCGCTAACGAGTTAATTAGTGCCAGTGATGGTTTCTATGGTGATTGTACTTGCTTTCCTAGAGTGGTAAATTAAGTACATACTGTAAATTGCTCTTCAGAAAGAAAAAAATCCAACCCACCCACCCCCAAAAGCACTAGATCTCAGGTCATCTGTCTCTTTATACTTGGTTAAGACTCTTCTTAGTGCATTTCTTGAGGGTATTAGCTGATTGACCCATCCGAGGCTATTAAGCTGCTGAGATGAGAAATTGGCTTTCGTTAGAGCTCGTTATTGCATCCTCAGCTTCTCGGCCCATGTTCCATCGACCGTACTGCACATGTACAGTAGAACGTCCGCGCATTTGCAGAGTAAAAATATAATTGCACATAATTAGAGCAGGTCGATGTCGGCGCAAAAACCCAATTTGCCCCCTCCCGATTTCCTCCTCACGTTTTGATGCATGACCTTATTTAAATTTTTGAGTCACGCAACTGCTTTTAGTTTGAGGTGTTGTGGTGGTTTTTGCAGTGTTTCCTCCATGTTCTTTGTTTTGAGTTTATTCCGTGGCCGTGTGGTATGTGTTGTGCATGCACGCAGAACATAACTCTATCAGGCTAATCGAACGTTCATTTAAAACGATAGAAGTTAAGACATGCACTCATGTTCGTCAGGCTGGTAACCATGGTGACCAAACTCCATTAAAAAACTTGCCTCTGCCATCCAATTATCAGCATCTAGATGCGATGATGAACCCATTAGCAAGAAAACTCACCGGCTCACGCATCTAACGGCAGGAGTTCATGAAAAGCAATTTCATGCGACACATACCACACCTAACAACACCGCGTGAAAGACTTAGATTACTGTCTGTACTTTACTGGTTCATGTGGGTAAACAGAATGCTTCCACTAACCATCCCTCTCTCTTCTCTCTCTCTCTGCTCTCTCTTCTCTTCTGTCTCTTCTCTCTCTCTCTCTCTCTCTCTCTCTCTCCCCCTCTCTCTTCTCTCCCTCTCTCTCTCTCTCTCTCTCTCTTCTCTCTCTCTCTGCTTTCTCTTCTCTTCTGTCTCTTCTCTCTCTCTCTTCTCTCTCTCTTCTCTCTCTCTCTGCTCTCTCTTCTCTTCTGTCTCTTCTCTCTCTCTCTCTCCCCCCCCCCCTATCTCTCTCTCTCCCCCTCTCCCCCTCTCTCTCTCTCTCTCTCTCTCTCCCCCTCTCTCTCTCTCTTCTATCTCTTCTCTCTCTCTCTCTCTCTCTCCAGACTCCAGGCCCCTGCCCGACGTAGCCATGACGGGCAAGTGCACCCGGGAATGTGATGAATACGGCCACTCCGACTCGTGCTGGATGCCTGTGCGCACATCGCCCGAGCGGCGGCCCAAGCCCCTCCCCCAACAACCCAAGCTTTCCACCTTCATGAGCGCCGGCGCCAGCAGCAGCGCCAGCAGCAGCGCCAGCAGCAGCAGCGGCGGCGGCGAGCCCCAGGCCGCCAGCCAGGACCCCCTCGCCATGGCGGCCATGGCCAACGGGGGCGACCCCGCCGCCCACATGATGGGCGACCGCAACCGCAACCTGCTCAACAAGAAGATGGCCGCCTCCTCCTCCTCCTCCTACGAGGCCTTCGGCTCGCCCAGCTACGGCGCGCCGGGGGGCGGGGAGGAGGCGGTGGGACACCCCATCGAGGAGATCCCCCTGGCGCCCACCGGGGAGTACAAGCCCACGTCCTGCGGGACTCTCACCCGCAGGGAGGTCTACCTGTGAGCAGGGGGCGGGGCTTGACCGCCGGCCCTACTTACACATGGCAACAACAAAAACAACAACAGTAGCTAGCCACAACAACAACAACGAACAACAACAACAACTTGTAACCCGACCTCGGCCGAGCAGGATTTTATTGAAACCCAACTCCAAGACTTCCGTCGGCTTGCCAAAAAAAAGCTAAGTGGATGTACAAATATAGTCCTTTCAGAGTACCTGTTCATGGCCATGGCCTCAGAGGAGGAGGAGGAGGAGGAAGGCTATTGGTGGGACTCGAAGCGAGCCTTGGGATCCTGCTGCCAGCTGGCCTGTCTGGAACATTTCTGCTGCCTGGTGACCACTCTGTACAATGACCAACTCATCTCCATAAACATGCATGCATTACTTCCCCGATAAACCCCGCCCCCAGCCCAACCCCCCCCCCGAAACCCCGCCCCCCGATGACTGTCCTTTACAAAAGAGGACCGTTTGTTTTTCTGTTCTTTTTTTCTATAGCCGTACCTGTGGACTAGTCGCTGACCGCGACTTTGAAACCGCGCGATGACTTCTATACATTCGCGAGGACATCGCGACACTCCGCACCTTTGACGCAAGTGTCGCACGTACGCGTAGCATGTCACTCGTCGCTCAACGCCTCTATGCGTTAAGCCTCTATGCTCAACACCGCCCGCGAGGATCCTGCCGTCTCAAGAGCCGCGTCCTCGTACTTAACGAGACCCCGAACGACGACCGAACTTAAGACTCGCCGAAGCTAGCGTGGAGTTTCCGTCGAGGACGGGGAAAGACTCGAGCTTTAAGACTGAGGGTGAGATGATGGTACTGAATCGACTCACGAACGAGTCTGAGTCGACTCGCTCGTGAGTCTGAATCGACTCGTCAACTAACGGTCGGCGACCAAACGGACCGGCTGATAGGACGGACAGAATCACATGGGTCCATGCCAAATGTGTTCAACGCTTCAACTTCACAAGACTGATTCTAACCATTTTGCATACACACATATTATCTTTGACCTCTCTCATAAACTTTTGAGCACCGAAATTCATTGTACATATATCATCGAAACCAGACCTCTCTCTCTCTCTCTCTCTCTCTCTGTATCAATCTCTCTCTCTCTCTCTCTCTCTCTCTCTATATCAATCTCTTTCTCTCTCTCTTTCTCACACTCTTTGGATGGGGTGAGAGCGGAGGTCGAAGGTCACTCCCTCACCCGTAATGAGATGCAAGTTCTAGAGCCATGATCCATCAATCATGTCGGCCTTTGCTTGGAAATTGCATAATGTGTGTACGTGGTTGTGTACCTTATATTCTTAGCACCTGCTCAGCCTTGGGTTAAAATGCTGACTGTAGTTTCTGTTGCGCACGTGCACACACACACACACGCACAGACAAACACACACATGCACATATAAGACATTCAAACAACCGATACATAACTTACACAACATGACAAAGTGTTGAGTTTGGAAGAATGTTGAGAGGATGTGTCTGTTTGGTTGTGGTAGGGTATAAGAACTCATACCTGGATACCCCCTGGTTGAAGGTAGCTATGAGGACTTCCATACGGTGTTTCAGTCACTGTGTGTTTGTGTGTGTGCTAGATTGAGCAATAAATATCATATTGTACACTGACACAACCGTTAGCCACTTCCTGTCACATCCTGGTAAGCCTACAATCAGTATAAATGACACTAACCCATATCTTTACAAACCCATATCTATAAACAGTGGGTCACCATGCTGGTGGATAATGCATTTCATGTCATCTTAAAGCAAGAATGTAAGAAACAGCTCATTGGAGTACAATCAAAATACTGTATCTGTCGATGTACAGTTGCAAGAGACAGCGCCTGTTTGGCTAAGAGTCTATGAAGTTGATATCATTGATAAACCAAAGCATAGGAAACTAGCTTTGAAGTACAGTATATAACACGTTTTCCCCAGAGATAATACACCACACAGAAAAGCTTTTGATAGTACATTGCTTTAAATACAGTACATGCATAACGTGTAAATGTTTAGTGAGATTTTAGGTTGAGTTTATCTGACGCATGTGGCGTTTAGGCAAATGTCCATATCATTTTGAACTGACTCACCAATACAACCACATATACACTCCGACACATATAGATTAAGATGAGACGATGTGTCGTCTTACCTGTGGTGTTGTTGGGTTTTTTCAAAGGTAAGGCGACACAACGGACCATTACCATTATCCAGCAAAAGACTATAAGATGCAATGGAACTCTTTTGTATGTTAGCTAACCCTTTTGTTCAAACGGACTGCTTTTTGGCAGTCCACCAATCTGTAGTCTGTAAGTACTACTTGTTGTTTGAAAGAAGTGCTCCTATGCTTATAAACTGTATACATAAATATGTACTTTTTATTGCACGTTTAAAGGGAATTTACTTCACTTACTGAGGAGGGGGAAAAAATGTAAAAGAAAATGTACAAAAAAATATGTTATCCCTGTGAACATGGAGGACCATCGTGTTGCTTGCTTTTGTTATACCTAAACAAACATTAGCCATGATGTATGACTTAGTATA
>NW_028176695.1:5000-41051 GCF_949987555.1 Borostomias antarcticus
CTACCACCACCACCACTACGACCACCACCAACACAACAACCACACCACCACAACAACCACCACCAACACAACAACCACACCACCACAACAACAACCACCAACACAACAACAACCATACTACCACCACCACCACTACGACCACCACCAACACAACAACCACACCACCACAACAACAACCACCACCACGACCACCACCAACACAACAACCACACCACCACAACAACAACCACCAACACAACAACAACCATACTACCACCACCACCACTACGACCACCACCAACACAACAACCACACCACCACAACAACCACCACCACCACGACCACCACCAACACAACAACAACCATACTACCACCACCACCACTACGACCACCACCAACACAACAACCACACCACCACAACAACCACTACGACCACCACCAACACAACAACCACACCACCACAACAACCACCACCACCACGACCACCACTAACACAACAACCACACCACCACCACCAACACAACAACCACACCACCACTACCAACACAACAACCACACCACCACAACCACCACCACCACTTGGTGGCCCCATCGTCACCCGTGTGGGCGTCACACCTTGGACATGGTGGATGAGGTGAGGTACCCTTCCATAGCGCTGGAGCATCTGCAAAGGCAATGGTTCTTTTGTATTAAGAACCATAGTAATAATCAATACCCTAAATGTAGTGACTTTGTATTCTAAAACACTGTAGACACTTCAGACCTGGGAATTAAGTCATTAAGACTAAGTAACCACTTCAGACCTGGGAATTAAGTCATTAAGACTAAGCGGAGTTTGATCGATTTATTAGCCTACTTCCTTTAGAAACAGGAAAATTGTGTGTGTGGCGTGGCATGTAACCGTGTGTATGTCTGTGTGTGTGTGTGTGTGTGTGTGTGTGTATGTTTCCACGCCTGTTTGTGTGTCTCACACACTCCAGATTCATCTCTCATTCAGTCATTTATCAACTCCCAGGGGGAAGGTGAAGATTGAACAGTCAGAACTTTATTATTCCCTGACTGGGTGGCCGACGGTTGATGGTGAGCAGCTCTCATGGAAAAGTAATCCAGAACAACAGTGTTGAAAACAGCATGATGTTGAATTTATTCAATTAAAGAGGTGAATCCTGCTAGTTGTCTATTTGTTCAGGAGGCCGTGGCAGACAAGGATCCACTGTTGATCAAATGGCTGCATGTCTGGAGAGAGAGAAGAGGGAGCCACGGTGCTGTCAGCCCTCCTGCTGGAGAGGAGACACGTCTTCCACCGAAGCCTGGTGGACATCCTGAAGATCACCACAAGGGAAGGAACCACACCATTACTGTTGTGTACTTTGACAGCTTAGTTTCTGGAACAGTCTCGTCTCCATCTGTACACCAAATACAAAAGCTGTATAATATGAACTGAAACTGCTAATCAGAGGTATTGATGACAGTGACAAGGTCAGGATTATCATCTCTTTGTCATCTTTTGAAGTGCAGAGCCGACAGCAACAGCCAAAAGGCTTCATGAGGTCAAAGACTGTCCACTTGTCTGCGCTGGGTTCAAACTCGGGTCCTCTGACTTACGGACACACGTGACCCCCTCTCATAAGAACCTCTTTATCAGCTACGCCACCGAAGAGATAGAGATTCAATGGCACGGGTGGGTGGTATTTAAACTGAGGAGTGAGTTCAACCAACTCAACTGGGCTCCACTAAAACACACGCTACACACGTCACAGTGTAAGAACACCTAAGAACTCCACCAACACACGCTCTCACACAGAGGACCAGGACAAGTATATAAAAGAAACAGCCTTTATTTTAATTCATGAAGGTTCCAGACTTTCACCCCCGGCAGGACTGTCCCCAGCGCTACCACTAATACCCTTCCCTCCACTACCAGTGTAGCAATGCAGAGCCCCCTACAGGTGGGCTGACCTCCCCCTTCTTCACCAAAGTCCACTACAATTCCTGAAAGGGTGATTGAACTGGCATGACACACGGTGGTACTATTAGGGTACTGCAAGTGCAAAACAAAACACTGCACTCTGGTGCTACTGAACTGACACTGCACTGCACCCACTAAGCTACTGAGACAGGTGAGGTATTAGGAGAGAGGACATACAGGACAAGACAACAGAGAGAGAGAGAGGACATACAGGACAAGACAACAGAGAGAGAGAGAGGACATACAGGACAAGACAACAGAGAGAGAGAGGACATACAGGACAAGACAACAGAGAGAGAGAGGACATACAGGACAAGACAACAGAGAGAGAGAGGACATACAGGACAAGACAACAGAGAGAGAGAGGACATACAGGACACAGGACCATGTCTGAACACAAGACCACACCTGAACACAGGACCACACCTGAACACAGGACCACACCTGAACACAGGACCACACCTGAACACAGGGCCACACCGTGTCAGCTGTGGATGTCATAGTATTAAGTTAACACACACACACACACGTACACACAGACACACATCAGTCCACATCCGGCTTAGGCCTGGACCTGGGCCCAGTCCCCCTTCCCCTCACCCTAACCCGGGTCCGTATCCTTTTCCCACCCCCACCCTACCCCCGACCCCTGCCTCTATCTGGACCCAGGCACACTCACACACACGCAGACATACACCAGTGTTTGAAATAGAATAAAATGTATGCCAAGCACATCCACCATGCTGGTGCAGGACAAAATGACATCTGATACAGTAAGGTTGAGGTCTGCACACAGCTGCTCCACAGGGCTATTTATTGGGTAAAAGGTGACAACGTTTCGACCCGTGTGGGTCTTCGTCAGGTGATGTTTGTCACTGCCCCAGCCCCTTAAATAGGGTTCCCCTAATTGACACCACATGTTTTCAAGGTCACCCCTAGGGGTCAAAGTTCATAGTGCAACTATGTACAAATTTGAATGGTTCAGTGTACAAACATTTAGGACTGGTGTATGCATTAGTTAACAGTACAGATAAGGTTTTCTATACACTTCACAAGGTAATGTGAGAAATGACTCATATTAGTTAATCACATTCACAATCGGCCATGCTGTTCCTCTATTCACATTCACTATAAGTGGTCATGCTGTTCGCCTGGAGGTCCAGGGACTTGTTGTTCTTCATCGCCTGTTTTATGGAGCACACGAGAAGATAGAGGGGTTAGTTCTAGAGGAAGGGAACTACATCATAATCCTCATTGAGGCCCCCAGGTTGGCGAGTGCGGAGGGTGTGGATCCAAAATGTCTCCCGCTGTGGAGGAGTGTGGATATCCCCTCCCCTACGGGGAAGATTAACCTTTTTTATCCCTACATACCTCAGTGATGATACAGGATGGTTCAGTCTGTTAAAGTGGACAGCCACCGGGCTCTTGGGGTTTCGGGTCCTGATGTTAGAGCGATGCTCACTGATCCTGGTCTTGAGTGCTCTGCTGGTTTGACCCACATAGGCCAGAGAACAGGGACACCAGAGCATATAAATCACATTAGTTGTCGAGCAGGTGATAGTTCCTTTGATTTTAACTTTTTTCCCTGTATGGGGGTAATTGAATGTCTCGCATTTGGTTGTGGATCCGCATTGTGCACAGGAGTTGCATTTGAAATTACCTGGTGGGACACTATCAAGGAAGGTCCGAGGTGGAGGAGGATTATGTTCTCATCTCACAATCATGGACTTGATGTTCGGCGCTCTCTTGTACACCACCTGCGGTGGTCCATCAAAGACTGATTTAAAGGCATTGTCCAAGCTGATGATATGCCAGTGTGTGCGTAGGATATTGTTGAATTCCTTACCTAGGGGTGAGTATGTCAGGAAGCACTTGGGTCTTCTCACCATGTCACTGTTCTTTCTAGTGGAGTTGAGACACTGAAGTTGGGAGGTCTGTCCGACTCTGTCTTGGGCATCCTGTATCCACGATGCTGGATAGCCTCTCTGTGTAAAGTTTTGGGACATTTGTTGGCATTGTTGTGCGAATGTGTCTGCTGCTGCATATTCGTCTCACTCGGTTGAACTGACTAATGGGGAGACTCTTTTTTAAAGGTGTGGGGTGATACGAGTCACATCGGAGATGAGTGTTTCTATCTGTTGGTTTTCTAAATAGATCTGTGGTGAGCATACCATTCTCCTTGTTGATTTTGATGTCAAGGAAGTCAATCTCTTTCTGGTTAGCCGTCATGGTAAAGCGGAGGTTCTCATTACAGCTGTTGAGGTACTGATGAAAGGCTTGGAGCTCGGTCTGGCCAGCTGTGAATATGAGACAAATGTCACCGATAAATCTCTTATAGAATTAATGTGCTCATAGAAAGGATTACTTGGATTGAGTATTGTCTCTTCTCAAATTTACCAACAAATATATTGGCTAGTTGGGGGGCCATTTTTGCTCCCATTGCACAGCCTTTTTTCTGTAGGTAAAATTTATTCTTGAATAAAAAGTAGTTGTGCTTTAACACCAAATCTGTAAGTGTGGAGATGCAGTCAGTGCTGGGGTAAGAACCCTCTGGGCGTTGGTTCAGAAAAAACTCAAAGGCTTCTAGAGCCCCCTGGTGAGGTATGTTGGTGTAGAGGGATTCAACATCGAGGGTCACCAAGATGTCACTCTCACTTACTGGTCCAGTTTCTTTCAGCTTCTTTAGGAAGTCCCCTGAGTCCTGAATATATGATCCAAGTCCCATTACCACGGCTTTCAGGTGGTAATCTATAAAGGAGGATATGTTTTCTGTTAGTGAGCCATTACTGGAGACTATTGGGTGTCCTTTTGGGTTCTGAAGTGTCTTGTGTACTTTGGGGAGGGTGTAAAGACATGCAATTCGTGGGTGGTTTACCTTCATGTAGTCGTGCTCCCATTTTGTCAGCTCTCCTTTCTCACAGAGGGCTTCCAATGTTCCATGGATGGTCTTCTGGAAATCTGTAGTGGGATTTTTTGAGAGAGGCTGGTAGAAATGCTGGTCTGCTAGTTGCCGTTCAATTTCCTTCTCATAATCCCCGACAGATTGAATGACTATTGCTCCGCCTTTGTCAGCAGGTTTTATCACGATTGAGTTGTCAGATTTCAGTTCACTGAGGGCTTTTCTTTCAGCTTGTGTCATGTTGTTCAGAACCCGATATTCTCTTTTCTTATTCAGGGTTCTATTTACATCACTCTCCACCAACCGGCAGTATGTATCTAAGGATGCATTTCTCCCCTTGTAGGGTAAGAATTTGGACTCAGGTCCAAATTCAATATTTACATGCTCCCACTAACTCAAATTATGGAAAACAACAAAATATGTTACCATAGCTATGCAGATGACGCTGAGTAAGTGCATTCAACAAATCAATGACTGGATGTGCCAGAACTTTCTCCAACTAAACAAAAATAAAACTGAAGTAATTGTCTTTGGAGCCAAAGAAGAACGATTAAAAGTCAGTGCTCAACTTTAATCAGTAATGCTAAAAACCACAAACGAAGCCAGAAATCTTGTTGTAGTCATGGACTCAGACCTGAATTTCAACAGCCACATTAAGTCAATAACAAAGTCAGCCTACTATCACCTGAAGAATATGTGACAGCGGCTGGTGATTTGGTCCGCAACTCGGCAAACGTTGTGAAGAACCCACTTACTATAACAGACAACAGTTTTAGGTTCACGAAATACGTATAATTAGTCTGCAAACTAAGCTCGTTTTTAGCTGATTTCGAGTCGGGTTTGGGGGCGGGCAGATCGATTAGCATGATTTGGTTTCATTGGCTATTGCTTCCAGGTTCTCCGCCCCCCACCCTTCCCCAACACGCCGGCTTTGTTTACATTCAGTCCCAAGTTTAACCATGGATGCTACAGCTTTTGCTAAAGAGAAGACGGGGATGGCATCCAGGACATGGAAAGAGTTTTAAGAGCAGCTAAAACTCCAGCAGAGCAGGACTCATTCGTACACGTAGTTTTATTCTTGATGACCTGTGATACAGAGATGACTGTATCAACAAAGCAAGTTGCTGCCAAGCGAAAGTTGCGTCGAACGACGTACCAGATTCACACCACCGCCAAGCATTCTGCTTTGCTTTTGGGTAAGCTGATCTTTATACTATCTGTGCTGTTTACATTACATTAACGTTAGTCGTTTAGCAGTAGCTCCTTTCTAAACAAGTGACTAAGTCTAGCTAGCATAACAACGGCACTAGCACTAACTAACAAAGGCTAGCTAGCTAACGTTAGCTAACATGCTAGTTAGCTGAGCTGTCCCTTCGTTCCTAAACTAGCCAGCTGCCTAGCACAGGGACATGGCTATAGCTAGTGAGCTATCCCTTTGTTCCTAAACTAGCCAGCAAGGCAGCTAATATCTAGCCAGCTGCCGAGCACAGGGACATGGCTAGCTAGTGAGCTAGCCCTTTGTTCCTAAACTAGCTAGCGAGGCAGCTAATATCCAGCCAGCTGCCTAGCACAGGGACATGGCTAGCTAGTGAGCTAGCCCTTTGTTCCTAAACTAGTCAGTGAGGCAGCTAATATCTAGCTAGGTAGCTATATTATAGAGAGAAACAGAATGAGAGAGCGTGAGAGGTATGGTAGTCTGACACCTTTGTTTTTTGTTTTGGTTACAGGATGAGCAAAAACAATTTGCAGCTCTCCCTTGGCCCCTCCATACCAGCCAGCAAGAAGATCACTATGCACTACAGCTTTGATTTTGCACAACAGGTGAGAATACGTTCATCCTATCATGCATTAGCTAGTCTATTTAATCAACACATTCTGGTACTATTTTATCTATATGGAGTGCCAGTACTGTGGGCAATAGTTTAATGTACTTTCTTCCTTCTATTCTATTGCAGTTTTGATGCCGAGAGACCTGGCATGGTTGTGGCCAGAGAACACCGTGATGCACCGGCAGTCGAGTTTCAGCTGCTGCGCAAGCCTGATGTCCTGCCCCCCAGAGAAGGTCTTCTTGTGCAAACCCCACCCGGACTGGACATGGCCAGACAGACGTATCTCTTTGACAAGATCAGAGAGTTCTGTTCTGATGAGGGACGAGACGTCACATGTCCCCCGCCAAACTCCACAGCAGCTCAGAACAAGACTGTCCGCTTGTAGATTCACTGCAGATCATCAGGACGGACAGCACTGCAGGAGAAAGGCCACAGCCTTTTCCTGTTTGTATACTGAAGCGTTGCTTGTTCTCTTGCACAGACTTGCCCACACTTGCACAGACTGCATTGTCAGACTATTGAATACTGAGCCGAGTACTGTTGTTATTACCTTGAGTATTGAGCTGGGGACTGTTATTACTTTGTTGTACACTTGATCACAATGAACACTATGCACCTCGTCTATAAAACAGACAACTGACTGTACACTTTAACACTTAGACTGTTGCCTTTTTTTGTACACTTTACTACTTATGCTTGTACTTTATATCATGTATGTGACAATAAAGAACGTTAAATTTGAACTTCATCTTATATTGTGTTGTGAATGCAGTTAAGAACAAGATTAATACTGACTCAAAGAGTTTGGGGTCATCAGTGAGAGAGCACCCCAGTTGACAGCCACTCTGACAGACAATACCCCAAGTTGACAGCCACTCTGACAGATAATGACAGATCGTCCAGTGGGGGAGTGGCTGGGGGTGCGGTTACCAGGCTATTGTTCACGCCCATTACCTGGCAGTCAGAGGTGTGAAAATGTTGGAGAACTTTGGAGGAGGATTTCTCAGCTAAGTTGATTTGGCAGTACTAGCATTCAAATAAGCATATCTTCTTCAACTATGTTCAGATTTCAATGTATGAGACCTCATTTGAAAGCTTACAATCTGCACTTTCATAATCTGTAAAAAACTGAAAAATGACCTTTGCCTAGTTGAGGACCAAATTACCAGCGGCGGTCACATATATCAAGGATCAAAGGATTTATGTCCCAGAAGGATTTGGAAAAACTTGTCCATGCGTTTATCTTCAGTAGACTTGACTACTGTAACGGCATGTATACAGGTCTCTCTAAAAAATCGATCAGACAGCTGCAGCTGATTCAGAACATTGCTGCTCGAGTCCTCACTAAGACTAAGAAAGTAGTGCATATCACACCAGTTCTAAGGTCTTTACACTGGCTTCCTGTCTATCAAAGAATTGACTTTAAAATACTGCTGTTGGTTTATAAAGCACTGAATGGTCTAGGGCCAAAATATATTTCTGATCTGCTCATAAGCTATGAACCATCCAGACCCCTCAGGTCGTCTGGCACAGGTCTGCTTTCTGTCCCCAGAGTTAAAACAAAACATGGAGAGGCAGTGTTCAGTTTTTATGTCCCACATATCTGGAACAAACTTCCAGAAAACTGCAGGTCTGCTGCAACTCTTGGTTCTTTTAAAACAAGCCTGAAGACTTTTCTTTTTGCCACTGCTTTCTAAGAGGAGTTATGTTTATCTCTATACTGCACTGTAACTTTTATTCCTGTATTCTATTTGTCCTGCTTTTTGTTTTAAATGTCTATAATGTCTTGCTTTTTGTTTTAATGCTTTTAATGTCTCATGTAAAGCACCTTGAATTGCCCTGTGGCTGAAATGTGCTTTATAAATAAACTTGCCTTGCCTTGCCTAGGTCGAAATACCTTATTTGCAGTCGTAGAAGTCACGGGGGTGTTGTCTAGGTCGTCGCCATTTTCCACAGGGTCGTCTGTGTTTGTTGGACATTCTGCGTTCTCCTTTGGCTTGAAGAATTCGGCTAATCTAAGGGATCTAAAGAATTTTTGTATATCAATATGAGTTTGAAAATCATTGCATTCCGCTGTGGGTACAAAGCTCAAGCCCTTACTAAGTGCTGAGATTTCTATCCCCGAGACTGGCCTGGGTGAGAGGTTGATTACCGCATCCGGCTGTGCGTCACAGGGCGGGAAGTGTAATCTCTTCTTCTGTCCTCTCCTGCATCTCTTCCGCGTTGGTTCCGGTGGTGGACGCGGCCCCCGCCCCTGACCCTGGGTAGGTCCCTGTCTAAAAAATGGTAGTCGGTTGGTTGTGAGCGCATTGGACCATCCATTATTCTTACTTTAAACGCACCATGCGTTGTCTTCTGACACACACAAATTAACCTAATAATTCTCTCATCATTAGGTGACACACAATTATAACCCAGCATTACGCTCAAAACTGGGGACGTACAGTACGGACCATTATAACCCAGCAATACGCTCAAAACTGGGACATACGAACACACCGACTATAACCCCAATGATTCGCTCATGGTTAGGGGGAGATACTGTACTTCAATGTATCTCCAACTCACATAAACACAGGACCCTTCAATTCTCTCAGAGAAGGATGGGATACTTCAATGTATCTCCAACACATTCATAATTTAATTTAGCAGATGTGAGACGACTCCCTTACCTCCCAGAAGTATCACTTTAGTTCTTAGATCTGGTTGATTGAAACCGGTCCCACGGCGAGCCGGCGCCCACGGGGCAAATGATGAGAGAAAATAAATCTTACCTCTCTTTTGGCTGGCCAGACCAAACTTTGCCCAGTGTTCGCCGACGCACCGAAGTGACAATTAATCAATCAATTCACCAGACCCTGCTCGCAGCGGCAAAAATGTAGTCTATTTCGTTTCTGGTTGTAAGGAAGAAGACTCAGATCCGTCGATGCCAGTTTCAATACTTTTATTGAATCTCTGGCATAAAAAATCACACTGCAGTTGTGATGAGTTCACACGCCAATGGTCTAGGATGAACTAACTTAACACAGCGCATCGCTCTTGGTTATACAAAAAGAGGTGTTACCAAAAATTGTCCTGTTCTTCATTACCTTGTCTAAAGTTAGACAGTTTAATGTCTCAGTTAAACAGATCCTATATGCCATGTCTGTGTGACGGTGTGTGTGTTGTGAGTTGCCTTTGAAATTCAACGCTATGCTGTGAGACAACTAATCCTATAATCAGAAACTTGACGCCTAGTGAATATATAGATTTCACTAAAAGCCACTAAATGTCATATAGGTGGCAATAGTGAATAAATGGATTTTACTAAAAGGCACTTACTGTCATATAGTTTAGATAAGAAGCACTTAGTAAATATATAGGTGGTGCCAGTCTGCCACAGTAACACACTGGAAAATCCCCAGTGTCTTGAAGACATCCTAGGCCTGTCTGTAGTTTTCTATCCCTCCAGTATGTGTGTGCATTTGAAATTCACTATATAACTTGTGATTATACTGGTCAAAATATACTACATTCCCCCCTCTGGGACCACCTGGGGTCCCAGCACAAAAACAACTGAAGGGAAACCCAATTCATCACACAAATATACTACAAATAACTGAAAATAAACATAGAAAATCCCTGAGCTGCAGTCTCTCCGCTCACACATACACTAAGACAAGCCATATAAAAAAACTAAATCATATAAAAAGACACAAACTACAATACTACAAGATAACTCATAAATGTCAAAATAGGCAGACACAACCTAAGATGCAGAAGACGTCCCAAGAAGCAGGCAAGAGTGAAAAAAACAATTATAATCATTTCAATATCACTTCAATATTTAATGGAAAAAGTCTCTTGCGACCCCCATAACCAACCATCCATCCAGGGCGATCACCGTACAAAGTGTGCAACTGGGCACACCTTCATGCATCAACAAAATAAAACAAACAGGAATGCCATTCCTGAGAAACTTTAACTCCATTAAACGGTTTTAACATCGATTACACAAAACAGATTACTTCCATAGTATCAATATCAGTGTTTACAGAATCAAAATCCAATTAAACAAAAACAAACGAAAGTCCAGGAGATGTTGTCTTCATGTCTTGACATACCATTACCTAGAGGTCAGAGGTTACTACTGTAGCACATGACCTCACCGTAGGAGAACAGTATTGTCCACTGTCTCATTCAATCATAGATAGAGGATAGAGAGTAGAGATAGATAGAGATGAAATAGAAGGGGACTGGGGGCATAATCCAACTGTAGGAGACGGCCTTGCTGTCGGGCTACAAAATCCAATCTTCGCCTCACCCAAGATGAGGACTTGCCTTCAGAAAAGTTCATCAATACATTCAAATAGCACACTGTTGCTGCATGATCCTTTCTCTTTTGAATAGCAAAGTCAATGTTTCCTCTGTGTGAAGTTCAATAACGGCATCTTTCAAACTTGAGTATTATGGACTGTTGAAACTGAGTGGTGCGAAGTCAATTGCTTTAAATGTTCCAGGTGAGTGTCCAAGTTTATCACAGTTATTTGGTCCTTTCAGTTTCTTCAACCAGGCTCTCTTTAGCTTTGCACATTTTTCCCCACTGAATTGAGTGTTCATTACTATCAATGTGCTTTCTTTGGCCTTGGAGCACATATAGCAATTTTCTTTCTTGTTAGTTTGCCCTGTATAGTTCAAACATTGATACCAGAAATTTTTCATTGCTTATTTCATCAGTATATCTGTTATGCGATGAGATGCTCGTCTTGTAGTAGAAGGAGTTTTCCTTGAAACAGTCTTATTTGAGTCTTTCCCCTTAAAGGAATATGCTCGTTTTTGACAACCTGGACCTTATTTACGACATATTATAAGAAGTTTGACTCACCCAGATCACTTTTTTGTTGTTCGGAGGCCTGTAGAAGAAATATAAAATCCAGCGCGAGCCAGTATATCCATGTAATGGCGGCGCACGGGGCATAGGGAATGCCGTTTCTCAAAATCCATTTTCGGCCGCTAAACGGTTGTTTTCATCAATCACATTGCATGAATCGACAGTTGATATTCCTCTACGCCAGCCATTGTTGTTTTGGTGCCAAATAAGGGATCTTGATCCTCTGTAACATGGTCTTTATAAGCCTCTCCCCCACTTGCTCCAGCACGCATGCGCACAGGCCAGCGCGCAGACTTGCTATTCCGATGTGTCGTTATTTCTCGAGACTTCCAGACGTGCATCGTCTGGCCTCAAGTCCCACTCAGAGCAACAAATGCATTCCTCCTCTGTTGGCATAGGGTGACAATGTAGGCAAAAACACCACCAGTTACCATCTCTTCGGGAGCGTGCAGCGGTTTGTTCTCGAGCCAGCTGTTCCTCTCTCTGTCTCCTCACCCTCCTTTCAAGGAGCTCTTCGTCCGTATACTCTGGCTCAAAACGATATGGACGTCCGTCATATTCTAATTCATTTTCTAGATCCTCTAAATCTGACAAATATTCAGCCATATTGCACACAATATTCTAGGCACCAACAATCCGATCGTAGCGCAGACAATGTGAGCGCGAGTGTAGCCTACAGACGGAGAATAGCAAGTCTGCGCGCTGGCCTGTGCGCATGCGTGCTGGAGCAAGTGGGGGAGAGGCTTATAAAGACCATGTTACAGAGGATCAAGATCCCTTATTTGGCACCAAAACAACAATGGCTCGCGTAGAGGAATATCAACTGTCGATTCATGCAATGTGATTGATGAAAACAACCGTTTAGCGGCCGAAAATGGATTTTGAGAAACGGCATTCCCTATGCCCCGTGCGCCGCCATTACATGGATATACTGGCTCGCGCTGGATTTTATATTTCTTCTACAGGCCTCCGAACAACAAAAAAGTGATCTGGGTGAGTCAAACTTCTTATAATATGTCGTAAATAAGGTCCAGGTTGTCAAAAACGAGCATATTCCTTTAAGCACTCTTCTAGTTGATATTTTCCCTATTTGGCTTCCAAGTGTTTGAGCTTGTTCCTCTTCAATACTTCCACCTCCACTCACATAGTCATCCTCATCCTCCTCAAGTTCACCTTCAATTATTCTATCAGTGTCTCTATGAGTAGCAGTCTCTATCACTTCTGTCTTCATTGCTGGGGTTTCAGTTTCGTCAGTTGTAATGTCAATCTTCATTGATATTATTGGAGTCTCTGTAGTTTCTTGAGTTATACCGGGAGTTTCTGATTCAAGTACAGTCCTAAGAGTAACTGTCTTTGTCTTAGTCTTAAGTATGGCTGTAGTCATAAGTCCAGAAGTCATTGACTCAGGTACTGGCATTGTGTCCCTGGTCGTAGTTGGCTCAGGTTCTGATGTCGTCAGTCTAATCATAGTGAGGTTAAGCTCTGAGGTTATTAGTCTTGTCGTAGTCATTTCACTCTCTGGCGTCATTCTATCTGTAGTCTGTTCAGGTCTTGGAGTCATTCCTTTTTGTGTTATCCTGAAGGTCACACGATGAGGTACGTGTCCTCCTATATCGAAGTATGTTGGGTCAAAGTAGATACAGGTATACACCGCTTCATCTTCTTTCTTAACATCATGCATCACAAGTGAACAGTCCTGTTCATCCTCATTTCAAAGGTACTTTGTTATATTCTTTTGTTGGAAGTTTGAGTCTTCATCTTGCTGGCTCTTGGAGTTTACTAAAGCCACAGTCTCCGCTTATTTATTTTTCCATATAGCAGGATCTGTATCCTTCTTGGCTCCTTTAGGACATTGGCATGGGAGTATGGCTGTACTTCCAAGTGTCCCTCTAACAAAAGTCTTTGAGTCGAGCTAACCCTCTTACAAACTGGTCTATGGCTTTCTGGTTGGGCTGGATCTGGATGGTTCTCTTGCTCCCTGAATTCCGTAAGTGAGGCATCAATGTCGTTTGGATCAGAGTTTGGCTGTTCTGAAGATCCTGGCTTTGATTGTTTTGAAGAGTCTGGTTCTGGTTGTCTTGGTGAGCTTGGTTCTGGTGCTTCTCGTTGGTCAATGGTTTTGAATCTTTCACATTGTTCGTCGTTTGAGACATGGTTCCCAGGGTCATCTGGAACACACATCCCATCATCATCAACCAGTTCATTGTGGTCTTCCAGATCATGGCTTTCATCCTGGAGATCTTCCTTATTTCCTCTGTCTTGTAGACTCTCCCTTGGTTCTTGTGTGCTCAACTCTGTGGCGTCCTGTTCCGGTGTGGGCGTATCCTCTTCTTCCTCTGGGGCTTTCACGCAGTTGTTTAGATGATGCCAGATGGGGGATCCTTTGACCTGGACTGCTGTTCCCTACGGGCGTTGAACCATTTCCTCCGGTACACTTTCAAGAACACATAGTCCCCTGGTTATATGGATTGGATTTTCTCCTTTTCAGCTCCTCCTTCTCCACCTGTTGGGGTGGAGACATTGGGTGACATAAGAAGAAATACTCCCATAGAGGTTAGTTATATACATCACATAGGCTTTCATGTCATCTTTCAAAAGGGATAGGCTTAGGCCTTTCCCACTGGTGCGCAGACCTGGGGCTGTCATGCCTCTCCCCGTAACACATTCATGTGGGATCATGCGTAACCCACGGAGTTCACTAAAACGACAACCCCATTAATGCAAGCGGTAATGCCTCAGCCCAGTTAAGTCCTGTGTGTTGACAGATTTTATTAAGGTGGTTTTTAAGCACCCCATTCATGCGTTCACAGATGCCCTGACTCTGAGGGTGATAAACACTTCCAAAATGCTGCTTAATCCCTAACTTTTGCAAGATAAGCTTTCTCCACAAACTCCTTGCCATTGTCTGATGAAATTCGATCAGGGATTCCCCAGCATGGTATCACCTCACGGCATAGGAACTTAGCAACTGATTGTGCATCTTTTCTTTTAGTTGGGCATGCTTCTACCAATCTGCTGAATCTGTCAACCACAACCAACATATATCTTTTACCACCCACAGGGTGGATCATGTCCACATAATCAAGGACCAGTCCTTTCATTGGTCCATTTGGTGTTGGAATGTGGCCTGGAGTAGTCAATATTCCTCTTCTAATGATGTTTTTCAGACAGATTGTGCATCTACTTATAACATGATCAATTTGGTCCAGTAGATACGGTGCCCAGAAACCATATTCTTTTGTGATCTTTCTGCTGACTTCCCCCCTCGCTACATGGGCCTGGCCATGAGCCTCCTGAATCAGCAGGCCTAATAGGTCTGGTGGTGCCACCGCTAGCAGCTACATTGCCCTGTAGCAAGGCGTGAAGCCCATCTCCACCTCCGAATAGGCTACAGAATAGTAAGCAATGGGCTGGGGACTGGTTCCAGTTCCCGTTGGTTGAGCCAGGACAGCGCAGGCGTGCTTACCCCCAGTAGATGTGGAAATGTACAACACAAAGTTCTTGGAATAATCTGGTAGTGCCAACGCTGGGGCTTCTTGTAATTTGTGTTTAATTGTCTCAAAAGCCAAGTTCCCTTCCTTTGTCCAGACGAGATTAGAATGTAGTTTGTCACATCCTGCTTCCTTAATCATGGCTCTTAGGGGTCATGTAATCTTTGTGTAATCATCCCCCCAAGCTGAGCTATATTGTGTGATGCCAATGAATGTCATCATCTCCCTCACTGTTCTGGGTTTTGGAGCCTTTCTAATAGCCTCTAAATGCTCATCTGAGATGCTCCAGTCTCCCTGATCCTGATTGAAAATGTGTGGGCTATGTTCGTACCCTGATCTTTGTATGTGAATGCAAATAAACCCTGACTCTCTGTACTAAGGGGAACACTAAAGAATGTCCCACACAAATCTATCACTGTGAAGTACTTAGCTTCCGGGGGTATCTCTGCTAATAGGACATGTGGATCCGGGACTTTGTAAAGGAAAAATCTTACTTGGTTTAGTTTAGATTTCAAAGAACACGCTGAGTGGTCGGTCAAGCTGGTTTCAAACAAAGACAATAGTTTATTCTATGTTACGATTTGCAATTCGGACTCGAGCACAGGAAGTGAATCCGGGCACGATTGAGTCATTTGGGGACGAGGTCGATAGGTTATACCGTGAAAAAGGAAGTGACATAGTTTCAGGATGAAGAGGACAGGGAAGTAATGTCACACACGAAGAATTTGTAGTTTTAACAGACTGATCTATGAGATGGAACTACAAAGTTAGAACAGTCAAGTAGGAAAACAAAACACTTTGGTGAGACTTGAATTTCATTCACAATTTCCACAGTTTTGTGGGTTAAACATCCACAACTATAAAAAATGAAAGAAAGAATCAACAATGTGGATAATCAAATTATGAAATATCATAATAAATTCAAACGATTTGGTAAAAACCTAATTCTACACATATGGAAAGGAAGTAACCTATTCTCCACTAGGTGGAGCATAATAAAGATGAATAAACTCAAGATTATTTTCTTTCCACATGCAAACCATGTACCAAAACTTCTCACAAAATGTGGCATAAGCAAGGTAAAAAGATAACATGATTACTAATCTAATGCTCATGAATGTGAAATGTGTGAGTGGGAAAAAAACCTTTCTTTGTTTTAGAGGAAAACCCTTAAATTCAAATTATAAACATCAGATTATGTATCAAAATATTCCAAATCCCCAATGTCAATGGCACAGACATCATTAAGGTCTTGAATTGAATTAATAGTAAATGTAACTTTTTCTATAATCATTAAGGCAGCATAGGCATATCTGTAACAGCAGTTAAACACTTCCCCATACACTTAAGAACTTTTCTAAAATAATAATCATGAAAATAACAATAAAAATGATACCTATAGATCTGAGAATATTTCCAGAACTTGAAAAAGCATTCCATTTAGGAACATTTAAGATCTGAATACCTTTCTTGTTTGCTTCATGGAACTTAATGTAGCATTTGGATCTGAACTAAACGAACAGCAGATATAGCCAATATTATCTCTAAGGGAAGTATATTTTGTAGCACAACCTTTTTCATGTAATTTACCTCTTTAGCCAAGGCTGAAATTACTTTGTATGATGCGTCTGTATCTTTTCAAGACAGTTGAGAAAGAATATACCGAAAACAAATTTGAGATAGCTGTATGGTGTCTAGTTTGATTGCTGATGAATTACCTGCATTTGAGTGTGATCAACCTTCTTAATCCTGGGAATTAAATAAGGAAGATAACATCTATATTACATTGTTGCAATTTAAAGTTGAATAAGCCATTTCCCTATAGCTCAAAAATACGCCATTTGGAATGGCGCTCTGAACTTTAATTTCACATCTCATAAATAGGCTTAGATCATTAATTTGTCCTAATCTGTGTGTTTATCTGAAAATCTCAATACATGCTGTGACATATTGAAGAGGTCACTTCAAATTGTTTAAATCGCTTTTGAAATTCAGCCCTATGGGTGCAATTCTGTTAGGCTTTAACGCCAATCAACAATTTTATATTTTAATCCAGAAATAGTCGAATTCCTCTAAGGAACTGTGGTACAAGCTAACCTAGTATTCAGTGTATGATTATCTACTTGGCTTGAATATTGTGAGTTATGAATTACCCTTGGTCCGGCTATTTCAGAAAACTGCGTAATCCTTGAATAGAACAGTGAGAGAAATTATTAGGTTTATGATTCTCATTAACCTCTGGTGTTAATTTGTTTAGAATAGTCCCTTCAATCCCTGTATAGGAGTTACCTAGTCTATCTATTTTTTTTTTCATGAAAATGACAAGCAAAGGATTGTCCAGGAGTGTAGGAAATATAAGTAGCTAAACCTTGCCAGTCATAATGTAATTATCTGCTTGGGTTAAAGGAATTGGGTAAAATATAGGTGCAGAGGTACTAAGAGGTATATAATTTTCAAATCCAATAGTTAGAGTAGTTCATTTTAGATGCAAAATCAGATTATAGCCTACTAATAGTTTCATTTGGATGTGTCTTTTCATGTGCAATTTACTTGGTTGATGTAGTTAGGTGCAGAGCAGTTAAACACAGTTAAACACGGTGCCCTGAGGATAGTCTGGAACAGATCTACAAATGTCAAATCCATAATTATGAATTTTCAATACCTGTATACCCACTCTAAACCAAACTTCAGTCACAGTTACAACAGTAGAACCTGGAAACCGTTTGTTGCATTCAAATCTTACATATGTGACCGCCGCTGGTAATTTGGTCCTCAACTAGGCAAAGGTCATTTTTCATTTTTTTACAGATTATGAAAGTGCAGATTGTAAGCTTTCAAATGAGGTCTCATACATTGAAATCTGAACATAGTTGAAGAAGATATGCTTATTTGAATGCTAGTACTGCCAAATCAACTTAGCTGAGAATTCCTCCTCCAAAGTTCTCCAACATTTTCACACCTCTGACTGCCAGGTAATGGGCGTGAACAATAGCCTTGTAACCGCACCCCCAGCCACTCCCCCACTGGACGATCTGTCATTATCTGTCAGAGTGGCTGTCAACTTGGGGTATTAACTGAGTGGCTGCCAAGTGGAGTGCTCTCTCACTGATGAACCCACACTCTTTGAGTCAGTATTAATCTTGTTCTTAACTGCATTCACAACACAATATAAGATGAAGTTCACATTTAACGTTCTTTATTGTCACATACATGATATAAAGTACAAGCATTAGTAGTAAAGTGTACAAAGAAAGGCAACAGTCTAAGTGTGAAAGTGTACAGTCAGTTGTCTGTTTTATAGACAAGGTGCATAGTGTTCATTGTGTTCAAGTGTACAACAAAGTAATAACAGTCCCCAGCTCAATACTCAAGGTAATAACAACAGTACTCAGCTCAGTATTCAATATTCTGACAATGCAGTCTGTGCAAGTGTGGGCAAGTCTGTGCAAGAGAACAAGTAACGCTTCAGTATACAAACAGGAAAAGGCTGTGGCCTTTCTCCTGCAGTGCTGTCCGTCCTGATGATCTGCAGTGAATCTACAAGCGGACAGTCTTGTTCTGAGCTGCTGTGGAGTTTGGTGGGGGACATGTGACGTCTCGTCCCTCATCAGAACAGAACTCTCTGATCTTGTCAAAGAGATACGTCTGTCTGGCCATGTCCAGTCCAGGTGGGGCTTGCACAAGAAGACCTTCTCTGGGGGGCAGGACATCAGGCTTGCGCAGCAGCTGAAACTCGACTGCCGGTGCATCACGGTGTTCTCTGGCCACAACCATGCCAGGTCTCTCAGCATCAAAACTGCAATAGAATAGAAGGAATAAAGTACATTAAACTATTGCCCACAGTACTTGCACTCCAAATAGATAAAATAGTACCAGAATGTGTTGATTAAATAGACTAGCTAATGCATGATAGGATGAACGTATTCTCACCTGTTGTGCAAAATCAAAGCTGTAGTGCATAGTGATCTTCTTGCTGGCTGGTATGGAGGGGCCAAGGGAGAGCTGCAAATCCTCACCTTTTTGCTCATCCTGTAACCAAAACAAAAAACAAAGGTGTCAGACTACCATACCTCTCATGCTCTCTCATTCTGTTTCTCTCTATAATATAGCTACCTAGCTAGATATTAGCTGCCTCGCTGGCTAGTTTAGCAACAAAGGGCTAGCTCACTAACTATAGCCATGTCCCTGTGCTAGGCAGCTGGCTGGATATTAGCTGCCTTGCTAGCAAGTTTAGGAACAAAGGGCTAGCTCACTAGCTATAGCCATGTCCCTGTGCTAGGCAGCTGGCTAGTTTAGGAACGAAGGGACAGCTCAGCTAACTAGCATGTTAGCTAACGTTAGCTAGCTAGCCTTTGTTAGTTAGTGCTAGTGCCTTTGTTATGCTAGCTAGACTTAGTCACTTAGAAAGGAGCTACTGCTAAACGACTAACGTTAATGTAATGTACACAGCATTTACAACAGTATAAAGATCAGCTTACCCTACAGCAAAGCAGAATGCTTGGCGGCAGACAACAGTGGTGTGAATCTGGAACTTTCGCTTGGTAGCAACTTGCTTTGTTGATACAGTCATCTCTGTATCACAGGTCATCAAGAATAAAACTTTGTGTACGAACGAGTCCTGCTCTGCTGGAGTTTTAGCTGCTCTTAAAACTCTTTCCATGTCCTGGATGCCATCTCCGTCTTCTCTTTAGCAAAAGCTGTAGCATCCATGGTTAAACTTGGGACTGAATGTAAACAAAGCCGGCGTGTTGGGGAAGGGTGGGGGGCGGAGAACCCGGAAGCAATAGCCAATGAAACCAAATCATGCTAATCGATCTGCCTGCCCCCAAACCCGACTCGAAATCAGCTAAAAATGAGCTTAGTTTGCAGACTAATTATACGTATTTCGTGATCCTAAAACTGTTGTCTGTTATAGTAAGTGGGTTCTTCACAACTTCAACTTTGGTAATACAAACAAAAAAACAAAACAAAAAAAAACGTTTTTTATTTTATTTTGCCCCCTAGCGCATTTCGGGGTTTGCTGAGTTGCGGACCAAATCACCAGCCGCTGTCACATATGCAGAATGTAGTATCTTCCATCCATCTTCGTCTACCGTATAGACCCAACAGTCAAGTGGAGTGCAACGTTCAAATAGGACAAACGAATACTGGGGTGTGTATTGTTCTTGTTTTTTCCTTCATTCAATGGCTTCAGTTTCAGGAGAGAAATGCTTTGAGTTACTTTGGTGTCCTAGTGAGTGTGGGGTGTATGTTTATGAGATCATGGCTGTGGAGCTTGTCCACGTTGCCATAACGATCCTGGGAAGGAGGTGACAGCCAAGGTCACTTCTTTCAATAGCTCCTCCTCAGAGGAAGCCACAGTGTGGTGGCCCATGGTGTTGGCCCTTGAAGTTGCATCTGTGGTGGCCCACTGCTCCTTGGTCTGGGACGCCCCGGCAACGGCTCTCATGGACCCACAAAGTCCTCTCTGCTACGTCTGGGTCGTCAGCAGGATCTGGTACGGGCCCAGCCAACGAGCACTGTGGTTTCAGGTCTCGGATCACAACCCACTGGCCTGGTTGGAGATGATGCCGGAAGCCCTCTCTGGTGTCCAGAATGGTCGCCTTCCCTTAGTGAGGATTTCATACGGGGAGCAGAGTCTTGCAGGTCGGCAATGTCTTTGAGAGACATGGGAGGAGAGACCTGTGAATCCACAGATGAGAGACAGCATAGACAAAACAGGAGAGCAAGAGGAGAGCGCTGCAGCTTTAGCAGCGGAGTTAGCAGCCATACTACCTATGGACACAGGATCAGAGGTTTCAACAGGAGCTTGGCCTTTGCCCAGTACTATTCTAGATCATAAAAATATTACACATTAAGTTTACCAGTTAACGTGATAAAATCCACTGTCCCTTTTACATAAATAACTGAATGAATGACCTCATGTAGAGCCAGTCCTCTGGTCTCGTGTGGTCTCCCTGTTCTGCATAAAACAGTGAACTATGGTGTAAAGCAACATCTGTTAACATCCTTCACTACCCCTGTTTTTTGAAACATGATCTGGTCAGTGTGCTAATTTGAAAACATAATGAAAGCATGGAAGATGCAGTATAGGTTATGCTAATTATGAAATGAGCATTCATTCAAAATCAGGGTGAGAGAAGATAATATCTGAGAGGTTTGAGCGTGGCTTATTGATTTCCTCTGTAGTATATTTTTATACTGTATCATACTGTATTACATCAATACATTTGTATTACTCTCATGTAGTAATCATTTTAAGAATAAGGAACAAACTAAACTAGGAACTATTAACTTAAGGAGTTTAACATGTGAGCAAAGCAGGTATCCTGTCCTGAGTCAGCATTCCTTTGTCTTTGTCTCTGAGTCAGCGTGACCTAAAGTTCACCTCAGATGAAGAAGTCAGTTAGCCTACAGTTTGTAATATGATCCTAGGAAGACACAGGAAGGACACAAGCAGCCCCTTTGTCCGGAGGGGGGCAAAGACCAGCTGACACCATTGACCATTTACAATATCAGTTGACCGTTTGTGACCATGTTTATATCCCTTGTATGCAAATTTGTTTGTCATGTGAGACCTGGCCTGAAGCCAGGACATATGAACTCGGCCCCTCCCTGTGAACCTTAGTGATGCCGAAGATTCGACCCTGTGAGGCATGCTCAATAAATTGGCGATTCAACGTATTTGGCCTCCTGAAGTTCTGTTCCACAAGAAGATGATGCATTCGAAATACACTGCACCTCCACTATGTCGACACAGTCATGTCTCTCCGCCTTCTGGAGGAGGAAGCAGAGTTAAGAACAGTGAATCTTTGAATTGCACAGTCAACAGCACATTCTGATAAAGCAGCAGCCTTGCTGTGTGCAGGTGTGATGTTTCTCCCTGTAAAAGAAGAATAGACACAGCATGCAGGACATGGACAAAACAGCGTGCACAGTGCTACTAGGTCTGAAACATAGCGCCAGTGGTAGCTGCCACTGATTTCAAGTAGGACACGAGTCCTCTTAACAGTCGTCTTTTTTTTCTTCTTTTTTTTAGTCAGAAATACTTAAGCAGGGTGCGTCTCTGTTTAAGCGTCGTTAGAGCCAGTCGGGCTCGTCAGTCAATGTAATTTTGTCAAGGGGAGCTAGCTATTGTCCAATGAGGGTTATGTCTGCAAAATCAGGGATAGACTCTGCAGTAGCCTACAGTCCCAAGCAGTGCATTACTCAAATAAAAAAACACTAAAATGAACTCGCTTCATTTACAATTAACAAAATATTAATTATCTAAAACTTCCCTCTTCTGCATTTGAGGACAGAGTATTGGGCACGCTTCGGACGAAATGGTCTCTTGGGTTTGACAATCTTCCTATGTCATACTTATCTGTCGCTCATGGTGAGTCGGTGACATGGCGTTGGCCCAGCATCCCACGAACCACAGGTGTCGCCCATCTGTAGGGAAGCAGGCCGGTAACCTCCATCTCCACCTCCAGTCCCGTGCCCGTCTCCTGGTTCGGCATTCATCCGTCACTCCCGGAACGACAGTTGTCTGTAAAAACACTCAGAAAGCACTCCAAACTGATGAATGTGCATCTGAAAACTATAACCATGTGATATTTAACATCAACATAAAAAAATATATAATTGGGTTGTTAGGTAGTGCTCTATGCAGATTAAGGTATTGACAAATATGAACTTCCTCGAGAGAAGTCGAGTCCCAGGTGTGGCACGTCAACCTAACTTGGTCGGACAAAGAGGAGAGAGAGTTATTCATTAACTGTTGTTTCAAAATCTTTTTATAATCGGCGTTGGCTTTGTCCATGTCACTGTGTGCGGCGAAGGCTGATTCTAACCGTTCCCAAAACTTCTCGAACTGTTCATTGGAATTTTGTTTGCAATATGTGAAACGGTCCCAGTCCATGTTTTTTAGGGAAACGAGTTTTGATTCTGTTCAACAGCGCAGCGTTTTGGTCAGCAAAATTGGCATGAGAAAAAGGCAACGTTATATCAAACGGATCTTTTACATCCACCCATTTCAACCTAAGTACTTGTCGCATGATCATGCCGATTTCCTCCGCGTGAGGCTCATACATTCGAACTAAACTGTTAAAAAGATTCTCGAACTCGTCAATGTTTTTGGTTGGATCGGCAAGGTTTCGCGTAGCCAGCTGCATCATCTGCTTGAGACAGGCGGGGAGTAGGATTTGGGCAGCGTACCATTGGGGCTTGAATTTGCGGTCCCTCCAGACTATCTCTAGCCAGTTGTAGTTGTTCCAAATTGAACTTTGCCTCAGATATGGCTCTAGCCAATTCTTCCTTCCTGATCTGTTCTTGTTTAGTGTAATATCTCGTAGAAAGGGGCGCGCTTAATTCGTATTGCGGAGGCGCCTGCATGGGCGGGGAAGAAGGATCGGTTGGCGCAGAGGCAATACTGGGAGGGGATACGGCAGAGAGAGAAGGGACATGGCTAATAATGGCGGGAGCATTGTAAGGGGGAAGAACAACAGCCTGGTTGGGTGGTGTGAGCACGGGGCAACGAGTCGAGGGGGAAAAATCTATGTCAGAGTGACTCGATGGGGGAAGCGGCGGAGACGCCGTCGGCTGTACAGTTTCTTTGTCTTTTTTTTCTGACCTCAAAAACCCTTCCCGCACTACTGACTCCCAAATTTTAAACGCAGCCCGATCGATAGCATTACCACTTTTTTTCCCCAACTTAGTTTTCTCAAACGCTTCTAGTTGAGCCCTAATGTTGGCCAAGGCTTTAACGCTAAGCGTACTAGATGGAGACGGAAAACTGCTATGCTTATTCCATAGCGGAATCTGCCAACAGGCACTAGCAGAATGCTTTAGAGCAACAATCTTAGCTGGACCAGACAATTTGAGAATATCAAGCGGTAAGCTAGCAGTGGAACCCCTAATGCACAAGAATACAATCTAAAATAGCAATGAAAAGCTCAAAACTCAAACGGACAGCAGGAAATAGAACAAAATAATACAATTTCGAAAGAAACAAAGACACATTAAACACCTACGTAACTCACCCAGCATCCGGTCCTTTGTTCTCCCTCTGGGACGATGGCGGATCACGGGAGAGCAGAGGAGTTTTTTTTTTTTCTTCTTTGTCCCCCAGACGACCAGCTACCGGAAACCTAGCAGTTACGATTTATGGCAGTCGAAACATTGTTGAAAATATAAACAATACCTACCTGGATAATAGGCGCGCTTAACAAACCATACAAGACAAGACCCGAAGCTCAAACAGTAAACAACAAAACGAACAACCCCGTGCAGGGACACAGAACACAAAGGACGAACAAAGGCCTAATTTAAAACAAGCAAAAAAGCATATGCCTGCCCGGCTGAAACACTGCCCCTTGGTTGGAAGATAAACTCGTTAGGCTACACCAACCACCCGGGATAAATTGGGTCAGGACGCTTCTCCAAGAAACGCGGATTGGACAACACCAAATCACTCCCAGTAGCTACCTTCGTTGAGAAAACCCAACGGCTTGCGGTTTGAATTATACCCGCGACCGGCCAAAGGGGAAGCCCGTTTCTGTGCCAATTTTGGCGCATTGACTCAAACTCAACCGTTCTAAACTACAGCCAATAAACAATCTAAACTGTACATCAACTGCAAGGGAGCAAATGAGTCACAAGACCAAAATCACACTTCTTCTGAAAAGCAAAACCCCTCGGTAAACGAAACAAGAACGAAGTCAAAGAACAATACAATATCACCAATCATACATCGCTATTGTTGAGTTACAACTCCTTAGATCGCCACCACCTACTCCCCCCCGGGGAGTTTGTTTTCAACAATACGCCAGACCAACAACACAATCCGAAACGAAAACAAGGCAAATACAACTCAAAACCATAAGAGGGTTCGTTCAAAACATACCTGTGAGTTCAGGAAGCCAGTGAAAGAACTGGGGAAATAATCTCAGCGTGCGCTCTGGCGCAAGAGAGAAAATTGATTTTCCAAATACCCACTATGGATCCGACACGTCTGCCGACAAGTTCATCCACTCGGATCCCGAAGCAACACAGGCAGTTCTCCCTTTTCGTCATCCGCGTCGCCAACTGTAATGGATTTTAACTGATCTAGTCAAAAAGGATTTACCAAGATTCGCTGAAACAGGTTAAGTCTGGTTTATTGAGAAAACATACGAGCGCAAGGACTTCCGGACAACGCACATGAGTGGTTTATCCAAAGAAGTGCCGCCTCCTGGTCAGCGTGGCCTTATATTCAAGCAAAACACAGGTATGGCACTTCCAGGATGTGATTGGCTAACCCATTGTACGTCATATTAAATGGCAGGCGTCATCAACAGTGGTCGAGAATACAGTCACGTGACATGAGAAAAGGCGGTAATTTCTTGAAGAGACAAAGGGACAAAGGATGATTATTCTGGAGTAGACAACGTCTAGGTGTGTTGACCTCCTGGAGGTCATCCTGTCATGAATTAGGTTAGCACAGCTATGTGAAAGGTTGAGGGAGGTAGTGAAATACAAAAGGAGGTGATGAAACTACAATTTCTATGACAGTACATAAACATAACAAAATAAATTATAGAAAAGAGTTTGGTAAATTGGAGTGATGTCTTTTTTTTTCTTTTTTTTTCAAGAATATGTCCAATTAGTTAAAGGCCATAAACCAGAACGTAGTGTGGTGGTTTGACCTTCTTAGGCTGGATATTAATTCCGTTGGAGTCACAACACCTCTGAAAACTAGTTAGCAAAGCAGATCCGAGCATATTAGGTTAATATGACAATAATACAGTGAATTGAGTGTGAAGTTAGCCTCATCTAACACAACTTTAATTGGCAGTCATCTCAAATTATTCAAATACTTGCGGTTCCAACCAGTGTGGCATTTATCCGGCAGTCCCAGAACGACAGTTGTCTGTAAAACTCAGAACCAATGAATGTGCATCTGAAATCAGCTATAACAATGAGATCTTAAAAAAACAATTACAATTAGGTTGTTAGACAGTGCTGTATGCAGATTGAGATATTGGCAAATATGAATGATTTTACCCCGTCACGTACACCCTCACTCACCCTAGATCTCCCTATCTGTCCCATCTAGTCCGAATCCACCACCCTGTGGAGCACTGACATTAGACTCCTGCATTCTAGCGTATAGTCTCTACACTCCCTCTGGAAATGCCCTTCTGCTTTCATTGAAATAATAACGGCTAGTAGGGGTGTCATAACCTGGAGGGGGCAAAGCTTGAGAACCAAAGAGGTTTGAGGGAAGGGGGCTCTAAAGGGAGGTGACACAAGGGATATGGCAATCATATGGTCAACAGGGGAGTAAACACCAAGGGGAGATGTGAACTGTGACGCCTGAGGTGGTGTGAGCTGCAGCAGAGTAACAGACTTTTTTTGATGAAGGTATTTCTGACGCCACTAGTTCCAGATTTAATGAGCAGCTTTCCCATGCAGCAAGATAAAACCAATCCTATGGCAGTCTTTAATTTCTACTTTATTCTAGTTAATTCAAAATGATCAAGCTGTCCTGTTAACTTAACCCTAACATTGTTTCCATTGTTTAAAAGAAAGAAAATAAAACCCCATGAGTACAAAATAGAGTTTAAAGCAATTTGTAAAAATTACAACAAATAAGACTAGACACGTTCACTCAACCAATCACTGCTGTGCTGAGAGATTATTATTTTATTTTTTTTCTGTAATTTTTTTTTCTCTTCCCTTCTCCAACAAAATGGCACACTCAGGAGCCAAGAGAGTTGTAGAACCAAAATGGTGGACCCTCAAAATGGAGGACCACGAGGGAAAACAGGAAGTCTCTCTTTTTTTTTTCACACAAGCAGCAAAACCGGAAGTTAACCACGTGTGCACAAAGTTAGAAGGAAGTACTAACACGTGGGCTAATCAACATGTGGATGAACTAGCTAGCACGTGGAAGCTAGCATTGAAACAATAGAACAACGAAAACCATAGCTAACAGAGAAGATAGCTAGCTTGGAGCAGAACAAAAAGCTAGCATAGAAGATAGCTAGTTAGAGCAGATCAAGAACAGTAGCTTAGCCAGAGTGCAGCCAGCATGAAAATAAATCACAGAAACGTACACAAACCAAAACCAGCATAAAATAAAACACCCAGCATAAACATGGGTTTAACAGTAAACAAAACAAAAACCAGGATCTCAAATCCCAATACAAGATCAACAAATACAGATATACCTTGGTGTAGACTCAAACATACAATGGATCCAATAGACATAGAAGCCTCAGCTTCACATAAACCACAAAAGACGCAGGACGCAGCAAACAGCCAAATGTAGCCTACCCGCCGACGAAAGACACCGTCTACCACGAACACACACACATCCAAGTCTACAAACAAAACAAAACAAAACAAGGCCTTCACGACTTAACTAGCAAACCACCCGGGGATTTCAAATAAACTCTCGAAGTGTAACAGCCATCTCCGTGTTGTGCTCTTCACAACAGGAGTAGAAAAACAAAAACAACAAGCCTCAGATAACAAAGCTCCATCGAGTCGCGGCAACCCCCACAACGCGGAACACAAACCAAAAATTCAAAAGAGAAGGCTTTTCGAGAGTATGAATGCTGTGTAGTACTTCACAACGTTGCAAATGCTTCGCTAACAAAAACCCAACCCTGGTTAAGTTATATAGGTTTTTAAGCGAGCATGCGGCTCAAAAACCGACTTTAAGCAACCAGGACACACGTGTGCAACAACCGGTGCGAATAAACGTATTGTCCAAGTTATCACAGCTGAACAAATAAAGGGACCACTCTAAACTAGATTCAAACGACGTACCAGATTTCAGCAAGTTCCAGACTGACCAGGGCCCCGGGTAAACCCCACCAGCTACGATAGCGTCCCGAGGTTGAACTCCCGCGTCCTTGAGAAAGCACGCCACGCGTCCGTGTGATCAGCCCAAACAAGTCGAAAACCGAGCAGCCGTCCCACAGAACTCATCGCCAAAATTGTTAAGGAAAAATCTTACTTTGTTTAGTTTAGATTTCAAAGAACACGCGAGTGGTCGGTCAAGCTGGTTTTAAACAAAGGCAATAGTTTTATTCTGTTACGACTCTGCAGAGTCGGACTCTAGCACAGGAAGTGAATCCAGGCAGAGTGAGTCCGATTTGGACGAGATCGATAGGTTATATAGTGAAAAAGGAAGTGACATAGTTTCAAGATGAAGAGGACAGGGAAGTGATGTCACACAGGGAAGAATTCGTAGTTTTAACAGACTGATCTATGAGAACGAACTACAGAGTTAGAACAACAGTCAAGTAGGAAAACAGAACACTTTGTTGAGACTTGAAATTCATTCACAAGCAGGCCGCAAATGAAGCCTGAGCTAAATTCTCCCTGGTGTTCAGTCACCTTTTCACCTATTCAATGTTTCGCTTTCACACACACACACGTGAAATACATATATATCAGTGGAGCTACAGTAGTGAGAGATAGAGAGAGAGAGAGAGAGAGATAGAGAAGGGGAGGGATACAGTAAATTGTGAGCACACACACCCATATACTGTAAGCATAAAGATTAGTTTGGAGGATGCGTGTGTGTATGTTTGTGTGTGTGTGTCCTGTACTCATGTGTGTGTCCTATAATCTGAATTCCGTACTCCAGACTGTAAAATGATAGGCTGTATATATTATGTTTTTTTAAATTCTGTTTCTGTGGGAGAGACTCACTGCCTCTGTTCTGACTGTGCAGGCTTGATTCTGGTTCAGGTTTGGAAATAGTTATTGAGGCTCAGGCCCCGTAGACGCCTGACGGTGGCCACGGTTACAGCCTGAACACAGGGGTGCACCACGAAACCAATGAAGGAATCGTAGCTGACGTGTGATGCAGCAACACAAGTCACGCTCACTTGAAATCAAGAGCGGCCGGATCCGCACTAGCTCCCATAGGGGGGAAAAAGAGGAGAGGAGAGGAATAAAGCCTGTAAGGTCAAGCTTAGAGTACAGGTTATGGTTTGTTATTAAAACTGTAAATTCAGGATTAGATGTTAAGGTTACAGTAGAGGTTTGGGTTAGGGTTAGGTATATTCGCCTGTAAGGTTAGGGTTAGAGCAAAGGTTAGGGTTAGGCTTAGGTATATTAGTGTGTAAATTTAGGGTCAGAGCAGGGGTTTGGGTTAGGTTTAGGTATAAGACCTGTAAGGTTAGGATTAGAGCGAAGGATTGGGTTGAGTTTAGATATAAAAGCCTGTAAGGTTAAGGTCTGGATTACAATTAAGGTTTAGGTTAAGCTGAGATATTAATTTAAAAGACTTGGCCACTAAGCCTTACATTATGACTATGCTAACTGAAATATTAATGGCCTGCTATGAATTTTAGGGGCAATAAGGTCTACAGATTATTATAACAACTAAATATTGGAACACAATCATCAGTAGTTACCCAGACGTCAACGGGTGTTTCGGACAAACAACTATACTCCCTCGGCCTGGGCAGGCCCACCAGGAGTGATCAAGTCCCAGTGTGTGTTCCTTAGGGTCAATTAGACAGTTTTAGGCTTAAAAGGTGTATTGAGAGCTATGTTTTAATCTATTTTGATGTGAAACCTGAAAAGGGATTATCTCATATGGTTTTACTAACGTTTTAGAGGCTATTGAAAAGTAAGGATTAAACAATTAAAATATAATATTGAATATACTTACCAGGTCCAATGGTCCTCATGACTGGCTCCTGGTTCCCTCATGTGTGATGAGAGGTTGGGTCTGGTCCGCTGGTCTTCCTGACTGGCTCCTGGATCTCCACGTGTGATGAGAGGTTGGATCTTCAGTGGCATCCCAATGTCCATTCGATGGTTTGAGAAGACGAACTGGTGTCCTTTTGTAGTGGCCCCGGGACGCATGCTGAAGGTTATGAACATCCAGAGGCACGCCCGCTGGCAGGACGTCTCCATGATGCGCATGAGGGCCATCGCCGACGCCATCGACTCCCACATCCAACACAGCAGCAGCCATGTCTTCTGCTTGGACGTCGACCAGTTGTTTGTGGGGAGGTTCAGCTCGGAGGCGCTGGGGACGTCGGTGGCATTGCTCCATGCCTACTACTACCACGAGCCACGGACAGCGTTCACTTACGACCGAAACCCCGGCTCCAGGGCCTACATGAAGAACGAGGACGGGGACTTCTACTACCACGCGGCCGTGTTCGGGGGCACGTGGCGGAGCGTACGATGGCTGGCGGAGAGCTGCCACCAGACCATCATGGAGGACAAGAGCAGAGGGGTGGAGGCGCTGTGGCATGACGAGAGTCACCTCAACAAGTACCTATGGCTCAACAAGCCCAGCAAGCTGCTGTCGCCCGAGTACTGCTGGGCCAGCGAGATCGGCCAGCGCAGCGACATCCGGGTCACACGTCTGCTCTGGGCAGAGAAGAAGTATGACAGCCTCAGGGATAATCTGGAGTAGGGCATTCTGGACTACTGAATTCTACTAGTCATCGACTACTCCGCCAGAGTAGTCGACTAGTCGATTAATACGGGGTTTATCACGATTGTTTTTTTAACCCAATAACAACAGTCATAACCTTTTTTTAAATGTAGAATTAAAAAACGCTGAAACAACGAAGATGAACTATCCACAGCAGTGCCCAATGGCACAAAAAAATATAAACATAATTAGGGGGATTTTTAAATTTTATTTTAGAAAATGACCGGCAATGCACAAGGTCAACTAGTGGTTTGATAGTCGACTATTGACTAGTCTGTGAAGCCCCTACTCTGGAGCCACATTTGACTACTCATGGTTGGTGCCTCCCATGCAAATTTAGAAATAAGTGATACCAATTTACAATTAGTAGCCGAATAATACAAAACCACTGATAACATCTGTTGATAAACAGATCTGAGACCAGCTGAATTAAGTCTTAATTGTTTGGGAAGCATTAAAATAGCCTGTCCGACACAAACATGCTGGTGGAATAAAGAGGTTAGTGAAGGTTAGCAGGCTGCCACTGGAGATTTTCTTCTCTACGAGGCCCAGCGCCAACTTGTAAAGATTTGACAATTCAAGATTTGAGTGAAGTATAAGAGGTGCGATTCAGGAATACAATATTCACAAGAAAAAATAAGAATGGACCGACTGTGACGCAATCATAGCTAACACAGTTATAGTTAACGCAGTTATAACTAATGCAGTCATAGCTAACACAGTCATAGCTAACACAGTTATAGTTAACGCAGTTATAACTAATGCAGTCATAGCTAACACAGTCATAGCTAACACAGTCATAGTTAACGCAGTTATAACTAATGCAGTCATAGCTAACACAGTCATAGCTAACGCAGTCATAGCTAATGCAAGTGGTTTGCCTGTATGTTTTATCCGCAGTGAGAAGTTCTCCCACGATCAGAAGAGCAATATTGAGATACTCCACATTCGCCACAGTTTCTTATCTCAAACTCAGCATTTTCATCATTTTGTGAAAAAATGGCTCTGGACTAGCATTTGTAGTCCAGGAGCCATTGTAATGAACTAGCCCTGGTCCAGGTGGGTATACTATTCGGGGCTATATCCCGGTACACCGCCCTGCCAGGAACCATTCATTGTGCCTTAGACTTTTGTCACTCTGTCTACATTACTGCATCTACAGACAATATCATTTCGTTACTTTCAGTGAAGACATTTTTCAAAAGATGAAAGCGTTTTCTCTGTGGTGGGTACAGTTGTACCAGCCCATCTTTTATATAAAAAGCAACACTTTGCACTTAAATAGCACATATCCACTGATATCCACTAGCCTAGCATGGCAACACTGATCATGTGATTTCTCTCCACTAGACAAACAGCATGTGAGATCACGTGATCAGGGTGTTGAAGCCAGGCTAGTGGATAACATAATAGCTGAGTGGATATTGGTGGATATGTGCTATTTAAGTGCAAAATGTCGCTTTTCAGGGTCTGGGGCTCAAGTTCCACAAGGATGGATACAGTGATGTTGAGTGGTCCTGGTAGGGTCTCGCAGTAGGGATCATACCTATGGATCAACTACCTCATCAGATATTACGGTATACTAAGATCATATGCAATGTGCTCAACTGGCTTGGATGAAGGCATTCTTGACTGGCATAGTAATTATATTGATCTATTGAGAAAACATGAGAAGATTTCACCAGAGAGTTTCTATGACTATCTGTGTTTTGGGAAATAAATGTTATGTACTGACATAACGTTTCGGGTAGAGCTAGTTCCTTGCATCTACTGTAGGCTAGATAGATAGATAGATAGATAGATAGATAGATAGATAGATAGATAGATAGATAGATAGATAGACAGACAGACAGACAGACAGACAGACAGACAAATAGGTGTGTGATGGTTGGTGTGATTTTTTTAAAGCCTGGTCCTAGAAACAACTGGACCTTAGCTTTGCTTTGCCTATGCCTGGTTGCAATGTGAATGTTTTTAGGGGCCAGGCAGCGTAGCTGCCGGAACCCTATTGTATTTGCCTATATTATTATTATTATTATTATAATTATTATTATTCTCCATCTTCCACTGAAGTCTAACTTCCCATGGACAAAAAATCACCAAAATTTGCACATAGCTCCAGTACTATATCCAAAGTCCTCAACCTGCATTGTAGGTCAATAAACCTGAAGGTGGCGCTACAGCAACAGTCTAAAGTTTAAAACTTAAAAAAATCATAACAAATCAGCCATAGGTGCTATCACTGTAAAACCACCACGTGAATGTAGTCCCAAGTGAGACAAAACCTTCATACACTTTGACCTTGCAGGAATTTTGAAGTCCATCACTCTGATTTCTTCATAAACTGTAAAACCTATCAAACATATCTCCTCCCACATTTTTTGTTCAATTGACACCAAAATGAATATACTGTATCTACAGACTGTCCTTACCAAAGGATCCTCACAGATTTTTGAAATATAAAAAATTGAGCCCACAGCACATCAAAGAGTTTCACTGTTAACAGTTTTGTATACAGTTCCTATTAATTCTCGCCAAATCAATGTCTGATCATCCTCATAAAAAGTGACAACATTGGCCACAAATCCAAGATGTAGTATGATTTTTTTCAGAATTTTATCTCAAAAATTGAATTTTTAAAAATATGTTTAATTCTGTCCTCTGAAACCAACACTTCATACAGAGAAAACTACGTTACCCACAATCCAACGCAAGCTCCACGAATCGGAGACATCGCTGTTGGCAACCCTACCCAACCCCCGCCGAGGATTACAATGACTAAATCGATTGATTGGCAACTGACTGAGTACACAGCTGCTGAAGTTAATGTTCAATTATGAAAAAAAAGCTAACAAAACCTGTAACCCACATTTTTCAATCAATTAACACTAAAATTGCTACACTGGATCTTCAAACTGTCATTCACAAACTCATTGACCAGATTATTGAATTATCAAAATTGAGCTTACAATGCATCAAAATGTTTTACTTATTATTATTATTCTCCATCTTCCACTGAAGTCTAACTTCCTGTGGACAAAAAATCACCAACATTTGCACATAGCTCCAGTACTATACCCAAAGTCCTCAATCTGCATTGTAGGTCAATAAAGCTGAAGGTGGCGCTACAGCAACAGTCTAAAGTTTAAAACTTTAAAAAATCATAACAAATCAGCCATAGGTGCCATCACTGTAAAACAACCACATGAATGTAGTACCAAGTGAGACAAAACTTTCATACACTCTGACCTTGCAGGAATTTTGAAGTCCATCACTCTGATTTTTTCATAAACTGTAAAACCTATCAAACCTATCTCCTCCCACATCTTTTGTTCAATTGACACCAAAATTGATATACTGTATCTTCAGACGGTCCGTACCAAACGATCCTCACAGATTATTGAAATATGAACAATTGAGCCCACAGCACATCAAAAGGTTTTACTGTAAACAGTTCTGTATACAGTTCCTATTAATTCTCGCCAAATCAATGTCTGATCATCCTCATAAAAAGTGACAACATTGGCCACATATCTAAGATGTAGTGTGATTTATTTCAGAATTTTATCTCAAAAATTGAATTTTTAAAAATATGTTTAATTCTGTCCTCTGAAACCAACACTACATACAGAGAAAACTACATTACCCACAATCCAACGCAAGCTCCGGAGACATCGCTGTTGGCAACCCTACCCAGCCCCCGCCGAGGATTACAATGACTAAATCGATTGATTGGCAACTGACTGAGTACACAGCTGCTGAAGTTAATGGTCAATTATGAAGAAAAGCAGACAAAACCTGTAAAAATTAATAAACATATCTCATCCCACATTTTTCAATCAATTAACACCACACAACTTGCTCCACTGGATGTTCAGACTGTAATTCACAAACTCATTGACCAGATTGTTGAATTATCAAAATCGAGCTTACAATGCATCAAAATGTTTTACAAATGTTTTATGATACGATATGAATGTACAAAATTAACATTGGAATGTCAACTTTCTTGTTGTCCTCCTATTCGCTCGCTTATTGCTCCTAAACTTGTCGGAAATTGCCTGGCCCCGCCTCATCGCTGCGAAGCAGCTTTAATTTGTTGTTGTTTTTCTTCAAATTTTTAAGTAAATATAGTTTAATATTTTTTATAAAATATATGATCTATAACATTCTTTGTGTAGTTATAAAGTAGGCTACTTTATATTGTATCTATATTCTACACTCTACACTTTATATTGTATAGTTTGTATTTCTTGTGTAGTTGTTAATTGGTGATTGGTGTATTGTAACTACTGTATCTGTAACTTGAGCCCATCATGGAGCAGGCAGCAACATTTCACTGTGATTGAACACTGTACTGTGATTGTACACTGTACTGTGATTGAATAATGTACTGTGATTGTGCACTGTACTGTGATTGAATAATGTACTGTGATTGTACACTGCACTGATTGAACACTGTACTGTGATTGTACACTGTACTGTATACTTGCATGTGACATACAGTATGAAGATGTGCATCTCTCCATCATCACACCGTTACTAACTTATCTAAAGTTAGTAACTGCCATAGAATAGTAAGCTCATCTTAAATTATTAACTGCCATAGCCTGAAGAGAACATTAGCTAGGACAATGATTTATGTTTTTATCCATCTCCTTTTATGTAAAGTACCGTGCTACATTGATTTGTATGAATTGTGCTATATAAATAAAATTACATTGATTTGTATGAATTGTGCTATATCAATAAAATTACATTGATTTGTATGAATCGTGCTATATAAATAAAATTACATTGATTTGTATGAATTGTGCTATATAAATAAAATTACATTGACATTACAGTACTGTATAATACATTTACTCCATGATTAACATTGTTCGTTTCAAGTCCTGGGTTTCTGAATTCAACAAGAATTCCTCACACCTCCCCGCTGTCTGTGCTGAGGGAGTCGGAGGAGCAGGCTCGCTGGGGGCAGGTGAGGTTCAGGTAGCCCAGCTCGGCGGGCCCAGCCCGGGACAGAGAGGGCGCCAGGGAGGAGACGGTAGATGGGTCAGCGGTGTCCTCTGTGGTTCTGGCCTTGCTTCTGTAGATGATGTCCAAAAGGTTCGTTATGTCCTCAGACCCAGGAACCACCCTGTCAACCACAGGACACGTTCTTCAGTGTGGAGTTATGTTTTTAAAGGTAGGACAGATAGATACCAAAGAGGAGTTTCTCTACCTGGGGCTGGGTGTTAGCAGGGGATTCTCCATGTGGAACATTCTCTGAAGTTCCTGGTGAAACACAAGCACAAACATAGCATATTTTAAACCAGGGCTCCTTCACCATTAACACTGGCAGTAATATCCTCTGAGCAACGTTTAGGTTCTTATTGATGATTGTTGTATTGTTTGTGTTGTACTGTCTACTATGTCGTATTGTTGTATGGGACTGTCCACCATGTATTGTCTTGTTGTTTTGTACACTGAATGTTTGTTGTATTTTTTGTAATATGCCCCATTCTTTTTCAGAGCTGCAATAACATCTGCCCAGGGACTGCAGTTGAAAACTAGCCACGCTGGCTAACACTGG